>NC_034415.1:2986873-2988679 GCF_002078875.1 Numida meleagris | reverse complement strand
AGCGTGTGAAAAAGAAACCTGTTATGTGAAACTAGTGTAGGCGATGGAGTACTGGTGACATATTAAGATACAGTGAAGTGATTATTAAAATGCCATCATAAACGTAAAAGAAAACTCAATTAAATTTCTGATGCGTCTTGTTTTAATTCTTAAGAGATGAAGCAAAGCCATCTTGATGTTTGCTATTGATCAAGAAGCCTTAGAAGCAACTGGTTTGACGCTTGTATTTTTCTTCAGAGCATATCATGCGTCCCTCTAAATTGCTTGTAAAATAATTGGAAAGCACTGACCCGTAGCCTACAGAGATATCATAAATGATAGATGCCAGCTTAGTGAATCTTGTAGTAGAGACGAGCTGGAGTGATAACATATGAATTAGCTTATTCCGGCTTCTCCATTGTCTTGTTTGTAGATATGGCACTGTACTACAGCTCCTCACAGCTTCAAAGCATTACATACACAGTACAGATACAGATGTCCTTGGTGCTGCAAATATCCACCTCATTCAGCAAACCAGCGTCCATCGCATGTGTTTAAGAAATTAAATAATCACTGAGCGTATAAATTATGAACTAGTGGGGAACATTAATTGTGAAAATAGGGAAGTTTTTAATGCTTCAGTGTTACTTTTTCCATTCAGTGGGAGGCTGTCTCCTTAGTAGAAGTCATTAGAATAACTCAGTATACAGCAAAACTCTCCTTTCTGGCATTTATTTTTCTCCTCTATTCTCATTGTAGTACGCTTCATATTTCAATATGACTTCTCTAACAAATGTGACTAGGCTAACAAATGCGTTAAAGCAACATGACGAATGTAGAAAAATGAAATAAAATGCAAATATACTAAAAGTTATTGACTTCATAGCATCGTATCATGAAAACATTATTTCAGAATAAGAAAGCACTGGAAAGTATTACTGATCTCCCCAGCAAAAAATGATTTTTTTTAGAGTATCCCCTATCTGCAGGGTGTAGAGAAAGGTACAAAATAAATAACTTGAATCATAGCTCTTGACAAAGTGCTTGCCCTAGAAAAAACATGTCATTCCTGTGCCAGATAACTATAACAATTTTAAAAGTTAAGATACAATCACATAGCTTTGACTTAATTATGTAATTAATTATGGTGCTTCTGGCGTTTTAAGATACGGTACTATTCTCATTCCTGAGCGTCTGAAGTCGTGTATCTAGATTTGCGTTCAGATGGTTGAACGTAACTTCACTAAGGTTGAGAGAGGGAACAGGTAACTTAGGGAGGGGAAAAGGTATCCTAAAAGGCTTTCACATTACACACGTAACAGATAACAAAGCATAATAGAATAAAAAAAATTGTAATGTTACAATGGGATGGAAAGTACAGCAATAATAGCAGGGTGGAAATGTTTTTGGCTACAACAGTAGAGAACGAGCCCAGACATAGTAGCCACAGACACAAAGAAAAAGAGCTGCTTACCTTTAGGAGGTCTTCAATAGGCAGGGATCTCCAGCATGAAATGCCCTTGCTTCCACTGCCAACTTTTAAATGAGGTCTGGGAAGGGGTGGATCCTGGCTCCACCCCTTCTGGTCACTCAGGTGCATTGCGTGCACCTGAGCTCCCCTGGCTTGGCCCTGCCTTGGCCCTGCCTTCCCACCAGGTGCCCCATCACTGCTTCAGGCCTTGACTTTGTAGTGGAAATGCTAATATGTACATTTGTTCTGATAGGTATTGGGAAGAAATGTTTTATACTCTCTGTGTAGACTTTGGAGAAATCTCTAGTGAAAAGGAAACGGACGAAGAGGGTTAAATGTGAGTACTCGTTCAAAAT
>NC_034415.1:2984538-2986433 GCF_002078875.1 Numida meleagris | reverse complement strand
CAAAGTGAGTAAGGTGTGTTCAAAAAAGAAGTTTTTTAAGGAATTTACTGTTCCTTAACAGAGCTGAGTTGGTCTGAGTTGCGCTAAGGGCAAAACTCTTTTTCACACTAAAGAAACAGTTCCACGCAAACAGCCGCAAACCACAGAACCTGAGCAGGTTATGTTAATGAGGTATAACGTGAAAGTTATGTTGCTGTTGATGATTTTTGTCGGATGCATGATATCATTTCTGTTCAGCGTACAAATATCCAGCTCTTTGGAAGCCAGTATTTAAGGAGAAGTACTCTGTGGCAGGAATACGTGAAACCCTATGTCGGGAAGCAAAGCTATCAGATCACTGAACTTAATAGTCAATGCGTTTTCGTCGCCTTTCGTGTGTTTAAGTTTGGAGTAATGTGTTAGAGATGAAGAGGAAAAAAAAATAAAGAATAAGGTCTTTCAGTTTTTAACCGACTATTTAACGGGATCTTTTGGTCGTGGGTTCATGGTGGGGTTCTATTATTTAGATTCATTGTCTTTTTTTTTTTTTTTTCCCCTTTTCAATCCAGCTTTGATTTCCTTTAGTTTTGTGCTTGACTATGTTGAATTGCTGGTGAATTTCCTGCCCTGCTCTAGCCTTGTTGTACGAAGTGCTTTTTGCGGTGCTCAAAATGGGATGGCCTTTCCAAGTGTACGCCATGCCACCTTCCGAGGAGAGTAGTGTCTAATTCTTAATGCCTCTGAAATTCAGTTGGAGCCGCTTCTTTTTTGCAGCGTTCCTGCAAGCGTGGAGCACTGCTGCGTAACCATTAATGCTGAGGGAGTCGCTACTAGCCAGAACTCTACCACCCTTCTTTAATGCGAAAGTGATGTTCTTTTCAGCCTGTCCATATACAGTTCTACATGTTATATGACACTTGCTCCTTGTTTGAAGCAAATGTCACGATCTATCATGCTGCAGTGTGATTAAGTTATGCAAATATTGACTTTTTAATTAAGATCACTTTCTGGATGATAAGACATTTTCGTGTTTGATTATCCATTTCATCTTGAGCTGTAAGGCTTAATTCTATGAGAATTAGAGAAATATATCTGGATCTGTAGAGATCACCAAGTTCATCCGTTGCCTCCCTTGCTGATAGAGCCTCATATTGCTTCAATAGGTCCTGACAAACTTGAGTACGATGTTGTTTCGGGGTGCGAAGAAGCATAAGAAAGGCTTCCACAGGTGCGTTAGCCAGAAACAGGGAGTTCAAGAAGGCATACCGTGCCCCAGCGAGCAGTACAGGCAGGCTGACAGCAACAGAAGAGGAGGAGGCTGAGGTACTTAACAACGTTTTTGCCTTAGTCTTTCTTGTCAGCCGCTCTTCACCCAGCCCTTGAGTGGATCGGGTGGAAGGTGAGGACCGTGTAGCAGCAATTGCAATCTCTTTTTATTGCATGAGCCAACCACAGATAACGTGTACACGAAATCCCATAGCCATTTTATACACAGGGAGCTGAAAAAGCTAAATGCAGAGAAGAGAAGAATCAATTTGTTTTTACTTAGGACATTTTCCCCATTAAAGCTTTAGGTCATTCAAGGCATCCTTTGTTACTGATGTCGGTGGAAGAAATTAATCTGTGTATAAGTATTCTTACCTTAAAACGAGAAAGGGATTTAAATGTTGGGCTGATCTTGAATCCACATTGAAATCTTCAGCGTTTCTCTAGCCACAGGTGCCAAAATTCCACTGCTATTACACTGGCTAGATGGCTCTGAAGGAACAGGCATCGACTGACAGGGAGCTCTGGGCCCAAGGAAACGACGTGGAAGCAGCGCTGTCTGAATCCGTCTCGGGCAGGACTCGGTGGCACAGTGAAACAAAAATGCTCAGTGAAATCAGCCAGCAAACTGTCAGATAGTTTCCATTCCA
>NC_034415.1:2979759-2981923 GCF_002078875.1 Numida meleagris | reverse complement strand
TTTCCTCTTTTTTCTTGCGTGATGTTCTTTTCCGTTATTTCAGGTGACTCAGCATGTGTCATTTCCGTGACGCCACAAGCACTATTTACAACTGAGAAACGGGCTCTGAATTTGTGCAGCTGGCCAAAACCGTGGCCTAAAAAGGCAGCAAAGCCCTTTCAAAACATTAAAACGCATTCCAGAAAGAGAATTGTTTTTGCATTATACCATAGCACATAAGATTGTTATAATGGAAAGAGACTTCATCGGGCATACTCAGAAAGGCACGCTCATCTCTAGCAACAGCTTCGCGAGGCGCAGCTTGAAGCATATTTTATTCCCATTGAGATTGCGCTTATTTTACACATTTGGTATATTGTTTTCAATACGCTACAGAGTTAATTTCTTCTGTCAGACGGTCGCAAATGATGACTGGCATCCTTCGGTACTTACGGAAAAAAAATGATATTAGTCAAAGTAATAATAAGAAGTGCTGAACCGTCCTGGAGTTCCTGTGCGTGCTACAGGTAATCAGCTAAGTATCCTAACAGCGCAACAGGAGGGCTTTAGTAACCGGAAGTCAGACACTTCCCACGCAGCGTGTGAATTCATTTTGCGCCTGCGACGTCGGCCAAAAGTCAGAGCTCACTGGTGATTCTTGAGGGTAGTTGAAAATGATGTTGATAAAAGATGGCGTGGTGGCCTAAGACAGGGCAATATGAGGGACCTGAAGCTTCATTGAGAGTCTGGATTCTAGCAGAGACGTTGGAGGAGATAATGAATTATGTCAGTAAATGTAACCAGGTATTACACTGATTTAAACGCACTCTGCTATGGGTGAGCGTGCTGGGTTTTGCAGTCGAACTTCACGTGGTCTGAAACGGTGACCTTTGTTTGAGATCTCTATCAACCGCAAGAAAAAAACAACAATAAATGTTACTGAATAAATAACTTTTCTATGAAGGGGAAAGTCGATTCGCAACTTTACTTTCTGAAGAAAAGTGAGGTTGACAGTTTTACGCTGGGTACAAAATCCAGAGCAACAAGTCAACGTAAAATAGATTCGTAGAGAGATTCCTGTCCTGACTCTTGCAAGCTTAGCATTGACAGATGGGGACTGCAGATATAGTTAAATATGAAACAGCCCGGTGGATTTATTGGACATAGTGCTAGGTAACCTCTTAAAAAGAGAGAAACCCTGGTAGTAACATTCATTTTCATTCAGTAAAATTAGAATTCTTAACACCGAATGTTTTGATAAAGAATTACACATTTCTTTTTAAATAATTGTTAACAATAATCTTGATCCGTGACAAAATAATAAAACCAAGTAGAAGGAAAAAAGAAGAAATCCATCAACGTACTGTGAAACTGATTCCAGCCACTTTGAAACAAAGACTACAGTAAAGCGTACCCATGAGATTTTCAGATTGAGTACTTCAGGGTCAAAATCTAGGTCGCCATTTTCTAACCGAGATGAGTTATCTTTACTGGTATTTTTTCACTTGTTCGTTCCTGGTTTTGCACCTGAGTGAGACGTTAAGCCCGGGAAAGGGGGGGAAGAAAAGTGTTTTCCCAAAGCATATTATTTTTTATTATTATTATACCAGTATATTATTATATAAGATTTGAGCATGCCACTCAAATCAGTGATTAATTAATTAATCAGATCAGTCAATTAATTTTCCCAAGCCAAGCCTATTTTTCTCTCGACAGAACCGGTAGGTGATCTCCTCGTTCTCTCGTCAACCCAGAGATCGCCAGCTTCGGTTCCAAATGAAGAGGGGCACTGAGAGAGCGGCCGGGTGGGAGCGCGTCCGTTAGCTGCCGCCAGCTCACCGCAGTGTCGGAAACCGTTCGCAGACGCTCAGACACTTAATGTAAAAGAAGTAGAGCGATCGACTGTAGCGTTGAGCTCTGCTTGTGATCGAAGCCAGTTCACTTTTAGGTACCGCCGGACAGAACGGAACCGCGCTCCTCGTCATCCATCTCTGCTAGAGTAAGAAGTAGATAGCGGTCTCTTAGTTCTCATAACTTTGTTCAGAATAATATTTTGAGTTCGACTAAAGTCGCACCAAAAATACAGCCTAGAAATAAGAAACTGTTTCCCATCGCTGAGAGAATCGATTTGCGTAAGGGAATACATCAAGAAGACAGGAAGTTTTCAGTAGCAGTGAATAATTAT
>NC_034415.1:2975379-2977074 GCF_002078875.1 Numida meleagris | reverse complement strand
TTCTCAGCTCGGTAACCCAGGCTGATGAGATTCCTATGTACGTAATCACCACAAGAGAGTATAGAAATTGGAGAAGGTTTGAGCTTCCTCGTGTGCCGTGCAATTAGGGATCGGTGCTCGGTGCAAACAAAGAAGGAACAAAGGTCAGATTTTTGAAACTGCTCGCGGTCAAATTCCGTTCCTGGTCGCCTAGCCTACGTGAATTGAGGATTAGGGCTTTCATTTCTGATTTATCAGAAAGATTTTTTAAAAATGAGAAAGGAAATCCTTTCTTGCCTTCACCGATGGAGTAGAATACCTAGAAATGTTAGTATCCAGAAAATGTGAATGGTAAAATGAGTCGGACTGTAGCGGTTTAAAATAGCCAAATTTGGGTGGGAGAAATTCTTTACATGTTAGCTATAAATTTATTACCCATTACCGACTGATCTAAGTTCCCGTATTAGAGAGATGCGTCCATTAGCTTCAACTGTCTAATACACTCTGATTCAGCAATCGCTACCGTTTCTTTTTTTTTAACTACGAGTTTATCACGGCTAAGCGATATCCAGCCGCCGAAGGTAGCATCCGGATGACAAAAAACCAGATGCCGTCGCACGCGGTCTAATTCAAAGCATGCATTATCATCCGTTTGAGTAGGTAAGGAAAATCCTTGTCAGGCAAGTGGACCCCAAAACTAAATTCTGCGTCAGAAAAGGGTCCTTCCTAACTGGACACCTTAAAACAAAGTAACAAACAAACCACTAAAGTATTCAGCCCCATACAAAAGAGGTTCCTAGCGTTAGAAAAAAGGAGATTGCTAGAGGCCAGCAGACAGTCGCTATTTAGGCTCCCCGGGGCTTTGTTTCAGAACCGGTTCTCTTCAGTATTTCTATAAACAATCCAGATACGGGTCTTGAACGTGCATTAAGTGTGTTTGCCGACAGCACTAGGTTAGGAGGAGCCGTCGACCCCTCGGGGGTAGAAAGGCTTAGCAGGGAGAGCACAGGAGCATCTCGCTCCGCAGCAGCGAAGCCTCGCTTCGAGCACCGTGCAATTTTAGGGTAATGCGGTATGAAAAAATTAAACTCTTAGTTTCTAAGCGTCCAAGGAAGGGCTAAAACTCACTCTCCGTCAACACCTGAAAGGAGGCTGCAAAGAGGCGGGGGTCAGCTTCTTCGCCCAGGTAGCCAGCGTGAGGAAGCCTTAAGTTATGCCAGAGGAGGCTCAGGTTTCTCCTCAGAAAGAGTAGCGAGGTATCGGAACGGGGAGCCAGTGGACTCAGCGCCCCCAGAGATGTTCACATAAAGGGTAAGCGTTGCGGGGAGTTACACAGTTTAGTGGGGTTGATGGTCAGACTAGACGATCTTAACAGTCTTTTCCAACCTTAATGATTCTCTGATACAAGAGGTTGTGGGGGCCAAAGGGCGAGATTTACAAGCAGCTGCCGAGGTCCCGCAGTTGGTTCTGCCCAGGGCAGCGGAGGTCAAGGGGAGGCTTCGCCGCAGCCGCCAGCTCCTTACAGAGGAAGCAGAGGGGAAGCGCCGAGCCCCGCTCCCAGGCAGCAGCAACGGGACGTGCGGGAACGGGGTGAAGCCCGGTCAGGGGAGGGTCAGGTTGGAGAGCACCATAAGACTGCTGGGACAGCAGTCCCAGCCCCAGGCTGACACAGTTAAGGAAGCATGGGGGCAACGCTCCCAGACAGAGTATTTGCAT
>NC_034415.1:2970221-2972244 GCF_002078875.1 Numida meleagris | reverse complement strand
ACTAACCCATAGCCAAAGCAACTAACAGCCATCCCCAATACCTCACGCTCAAACACTGCCTTCAACCCTACATCTTAGTGCTCCTTCTGCACCCACCCCTCTAACGCTAACTCAACAACCTGCCACACCTTGAGGGGCCAAGCCAACACACTAAACAAAACAAACCACAACACCCCACGCACACCAACCTCCGCAGCACTCCAAGCCCGCCACGCCCCAACGCCCAGCACCTACCTCTTCAGTTGCCTCCGCGCAGGCGGTGCGGCTCCCGGCCCAGGATGGCCTCCCAAAACTCCTGCGCTGAACTGCTGCTGCGGCCACGACCCAGGCAGCGCTTCTCGCTCTGTCAGGTCCATGCCTCCGGGAGACCACCCGTCACGCACCTTCAGGGCCCCAAAAAAACCACCCTGAAGCCTCACCTCCAGGGAGGCCACGCCGGGCGGACCGCAGACCGCCCAAGCGCAAGGGCCTTCCAGCCCCCAGCTCCGGCCCGGGGGCAGCACCTACCTCTCAGACGCTCAAGGACACACCTCACAAGGCTCCACAGACACGCTGCTGGGATCCGCACGCCACACCTGAACCCGCTCAAAAAAGCTCTGAGTGCTGCCGGGGAGGGCGGCCCTTGCGTCGCAGGGCTCCCGCCCCGATGAACTCACGCGCCTAGTCATGCCCGGGCTCCGCTGCGACCTTCACCCTGAAACGAAAGCACAAGAACACAGCTGTACACATTGGAAAGGCCCCGCCCCAAATCATCCTAGCCCACCCTCTCCCTAAAGGGCCTCCCCTACACCACCTTCAGCACAAAAGCAGCCCGCTCCCGCTTCCATAGCCCCGGTCCCGGAGGCTCCGGGACCCCTCCGTGCGGCCTACTCCAGCCCCCTCACAGGGAAATCATTCTGCCTCACGTTCAAGTCCCTGAACGCTGCCGTACACCTCCCCCCCTCTGTCCAAATGATCCCATCCCCATCAACTAGACTCCTGCGCTTGACATTTTTACTAACAGCACTCACATGTCCCCCTCCATCTTAACTTCTCCACCTGAAACAGCCCCGCATCACAGGTGAGTCGCACAGGCCACGCTTCTCGCCCTTCTTCAAGGCCGCTGCAGCACGGGCTATCCTCCGCTCCATAGACACCTTCCCTATAGGAAAAAACAGACAATGATGGAGAGCAGCAGGCCCACGCAGTCCCAAGTCCTCTTTTTGCTGTTCGCAAACACCCAAACTTGGGTCATCCTGGACCTCCCCCGCCAAACGCGATACCGAGGGGGCCTCGGCCTTCCTCGCCCCATCTCTTCCTTCTCCCCTTCCAGTTTATCTGCAAACTGCTCCCTCGCCCGCGCAGATCTCCCCCCGTGTTTGCTCACATTTCTAACTCTGAGGGATGCGCCGCTCCTCGGGGCACTGGAAAGAACAGAGCGTGCAAGCGCTCTGCTAGGTCTTCATCCGTCCCTAGGCACAGCTCAATGCCTTCCAGTTCTCTCACTGGAAGAGAAACTCCACCGCCTCGCCACGCTGCCTTTCCTAAGAAAGAACACAGAGAGAGAAAGGAAAAAGACAAGGGCCCATCCTGCTCGCTCCCGCTGCTGGAACCGGGCGGGGCTGAAGCTCCCGCCAAACCCTTCTCGGGGGCTGAGGCCGCCCCCGGGCCGTGCCCCGTCTCAGGCGGGGCAGCGGCAGCCCCGGGCCGGCCCTGCTAAAAAGCCACGGGGGAGCCCGGCAGCGGCACTGCGCTGACCCCAAAGAAACAGACGCGGCCGAGCGGCGGCCCTACGCGAGCCCCACGAAGACAGAACTTACCTCGAGACTCCCAAACGCTCACCGCTCCCACGGTCTCGCTGGTTTGGGCTGAAAACAGGCTCTGCCGCAGCCCTCGCTCGGCCTGTAATAGGAGAAAACTACTCTTCCAGCAGCCCGTGGCGTTACTTTTGCTCTCGGCAGTACCGAGGCCGGAGGAACGCGGCCCCGTCCCGCTCGCTGCCGCCGAGGAGCGCGGGAGGAACCGAAGCGCCTGCCGAAAAAAA
>NC_034415.1:2921345-2969491 GCF_002078875.1 Numida meleagris | reverse complement strand
AAAAAAAGTTTGTTAAACCTGTACAAACTTTTTACGTCAGAGGAAACGTGACCAAAGGCAGCAGCGGGAATACGGGAGCGGTGATGTCGCGAATGGCCGAAAGGGTTAATGACGCGCACGAGCAAGTCGCCGGCCGGTGACGTTTGAGGCGGAGCTTTGCGAACGGTTCTCTGCGGCGTTGCTCGGGATTACGGTCGCGTGTCACATAAATCAGCGGGAAGACTTTCGGGGAGATGTCGGCGATCTCTAGTGAAGGACGCGGGTACTACGCAAAGACTTCAGCGATGACATCCACGTGACGCAGCAGTTTCCTTCTTAATTTAACGTCCTGAACTACACTCATTTTTATTTTTTACAACTGTAGAACTGTGAACGTGGTGTACATCGCCGCGGACCTATTTTCGCAGCCACCAGCGGCGCGCGATGGGAAAAGAAGGGAGATCCCGACGTGCGGAGCGGGGCGAGAGATCCCGCCGAGGGCACGCGATGTATCGCGGCGTTCTCCGGGAGAGGCCGGTTCCGTGACGGGGCGTCTCGCGGCTGAGCAACGTCCTTACATTCGCTTGAACGCAATAAGGGAATCGTTCTGGGAGACAAAGAGCGTCACAGCTTACAGCTGTCGGCGTGAGCTGTTGCTGCTTTATGAATAGTAGCGCATTTCAATCAGTGCAGCAACGAACTTCTCATTGTCGAACTTGCTGAAGCGTGGCGTGAGAGGACTTTGTATTTCTAGGAGCGAGCGCTTCGCTGGACTCTCAGAAAACACGCCTGGCGTCACTCGTCTGATCACCGGATGGCGAGAAGATAGGAGGAAGCGAACTGTGGGTTACGATGAATCGTATGCAAAGGAGGAGTCGAAAGGAGTCCCTCCGAATCCTGGGTCAGAAGGAGAAGGTGCTCGGAGGAAACCTGGGCCTTAAACGTTCCAAAGAGCTATGACCCCAAACTACTTTTAAACTACCTAGACGTCTGAACGTTTTCATGAAAAAGCCTGTCATGTGGTATAATCAATACTAGGTGGATTCACAGCGGGGTGCCTAAGTTGCAAATAGTGCGCTTTGCTAGCAACTATAGGCCGTCGTACTAAACAATTAAAACAAGCGCTTTCTCACACCGCGTCTGGCTTGGCGAGATGAAGACAAATGATGATGGAGATCTTCCCGGAGGAAAATAATTTGGGAACCAAGTTGTGGAAACGTTTGCCCTGCTGTTTTTCTCACTAAGTGTAAAGCAAACAAAGGCAATGGCTGAGCCTTTATTTAAGATTCGGGCGCCACAGAACAAGATAGTAAAGTGAGAGGAATTAACTCGCCCCTCAGGAAAGGGGGGGCCCCGCCGTGCCGCAGCCCAGACAGAATCCTCTCGGCTGCTGCCCCACAACCCGTCTTTGGAGACTTCATCTTCGTGGTTTTCTGTGTGGAACTGCATCTTGTAATTTTTGTGGGCCATTTCTCCGGCCTGTCAAGAACAATTTAAACTCCCGTTCCGCCGCCTCGTGTCCCCAGATACTCTCACTTCTTCACTGTTCATATTTCTCCGGAGGGTACAACTTGAATTAAAAAAAAAGAAGAAGAAAAAGAAGAAGAAGAAAGAGAAGGGAAAAAAAGAAAAAAAAATCACCACTGTGAGGTAACGATCAGCTCTGCTGTGTTCGAGAGCAGCCGTGAACAGCATTTCCCTGCAGCTCCAATCAGTGCCCACAGCGCAGGGCGGGATGAGGCCAGGGCCCCCGGCAGCCGCACCGCAGCTTTGGCTGAGGAGAGGAGCCAGCGGCGCGGCTTCGTGACAATCCTCTGGCGTGCTTGGATGCGGCTCCGGGCAGAGCCGTGCTTCCCTGGGGTTCCTAGCGCCCGCGAGCCCCGATGCCTGGGTTCAGAGCCCCTCACGGCCTTTCCGTGGCTACCCTTCATGCTGACTTTCCAGCTATACCCTTCAGTATCGAGGACGCTGCCTTTCCAAACTATAAAACCCACATTCATACAAACACGGAAGCGCCCATGCTGCTGCAGAAAGCAGAACGGCACAACTTGTACAGAGTTTTCTCACTCCCTTCGCCCTGCAGTCACCGTTCCGTTCAACGTGGTTAGAGGTAAGTGGCATTCTGTCTTCACTGGCTGCTCCTGATTTTAAGAATCAAATCACTTATTTCTCTTTTTTGATAAATCAATTAAAACTACACTTTTAACGCCTCAGGGAGATACCATTCTGCTTTGCTCAACAGAGGTCAGTGGAGAAATGACTGCTGTTGACCAGTGATAAAAATGGCTGGGTATTCATAGGTGAACAATGATAAGGAAGAGCTAATAAAAACATGCAATATTCTTATTGAAACTTGTGCAAGATTCCCGATGAGTTCAGCTACTGCAGGGGCTGCGCCTGCCCTTTCCTGAGGCAGGTCCCTCAGGGACAAGCCCTCCTGGCAGCATGCCAGCCCAAAACACCAACCAGGAACACATTGCTAGAGCTCACTGGCCTCCAGCATCCGGCATAGCCGAGCACATCCCTCCCCACCAAGGGAGGAATGCCCAGAGAGACCCGCCACGGGTGGGCATCCCGGCCCGGGTCTGCTCAGGGACCCTTGTCTCACACCAGCTTCCATGCGCAGTGTGTCAGGGACGACACATTTCCTGCCTCCCTCTGTGCAGCCTTGTCCACACACTTGAGGTTCAGGTTTTTTCCCAGAAGACCGGCCCCTACAAGAGTGCAGGCCCATCACATTGTCACTGCAGAGCCCCTCATTACATTGCTGCTGCCTCACACAGAGCCAGCCTGTTCCTACTGTGGGCGCCCACCATCTCCGGCACAGGGGGAAACAAGCTGGAGCTGGGACACAGCTTCTGCCCCTCCATTCAACCCCTATTCTAGGGGGGGGCCTGACATAGACCCTTGCCCGATGCGCATCTTCACAGCCTCAAGTCTTCCCTCCCACACTTTGTAGAGAAGCAATGCAGATGTTCTCTCACCCCACCCAGTGAAAGAAGGAAGACTTCATCAATTTTTCCCATGCACGTATTTATTACAAAAACAGATATTTACAGGCCATTAGAATCATTTCTACAATAAACAAGTTTAATACTGTAAATAACTTCGGAAAATTCCACACCTCTTTAAGCATTTTATTTAACGTTTCTCTTGCTTCTTAAGATGAGTCTTCTTGCACCACACCATAAGAACTGAAACTATTCTGTATTCTCCTGCACCACAGTGTACAGCTCCACGTACCGCATTCTTCATTCTCACACGAACGTGCTGCGTGCACATCAACAGCATCCCGCATGTCCTCTGACATGCAGAGAAGGACTCCGCAGCGCTGGCTGCCCTATCTTCTTTCAGGGTTTTATGGGGGATGCCTGGACAGATTTAGCTTTGCTAAAGTACATTATTCCACACATACAGATCCCATGAGATCCTATGGAAATAGCTCATCTACATTTGTAAAGAGGAAACATCACTGAGAGTGACTGTCCATCCAAGTACAATTTGTGAGTACCATAGGCTGGGGCAAGGAGTACAAGCCCTTGGTTTCCACTGTGAATCCAGAGATGCACCTAGAAGATGAAAACACAACAACAATAAAAACCCTACACAAACAGGCCCAAACTCTCTCCTTCAATAAGAAAAAAAGTAGCATTTTTAAAAATGCTCCTTTGCCTCCTTGGCTTTGATTTCCTCACCAGTTCTCAAGAAGCACAGACAGGAAAAAAAAATACAGAAGAGTGTATATACAGATAATAGGTGCTTGTAAAAAGATGGAAAACAATTGTCACAGATTTAATTGTTTTTCTTGGGGCCATTAGCAAATCACGTTTATTCCTAGAAACGCTTACGGAGCTGCTTATAACACTTGTGCAGCTATACAAAACTTTCTCAATATGCTGCATTGGAGTAAGCAAACAAAACACAACATGGTTGTCATTGGAGACCTTGTCAGCACAATTGTCACTCACTAAGTACATAAGAATTAGGGCAGAGCACAGAACAGGCAGATGCTAACCCCATTTCATCAAGATTTAGCCCAAATCATACACTACAGATATACAGTCAGGGAACATATGCATTGTGCATCGCTTGATTCTCTGCTACGCGTCTGGGGTAATGTCCTCCCATGTCCTCACATAGGAAAAAATATCCCTGCTTGGAGAGAAGAAAGCAGCTTATTCTTCCTGTGTACGTGCAGTTCTCAGTATTTATTCCTGGCAGACTTAAGAAGTAAATCAAGTACTTGAACACAGCTTCATTAAAGGTTGGGATCTTCTGTGAAACTGAGCAGCGAGCTGGTTTAAGTAAAATGCCAGGGAATATTTACTTCTCAGTTAACAAAAAGCCGTTAGATGACATGTTTTAATTTTAGTGCTATACTATTCTGGGTTTTTCCCTCCCTCTGATATTTTGTATACACTATAGAGCTTTTTGCCACCAGCCACCCATAACTTCTAGAGAAAGAATGCATGAAAAATTGCCAGGAAGTATACGTCACCACTCCAGATAACTGCCAGCCTTGATTTCCTCGAAACGCTTTCTCTACTACATGCACAACATCCTCTCCCAGTTGAACTATCCCTGCATTATGGCATCCCATTTCCTAATGGATGGGAGACAGACAATCCCAGAAAAAAAATAAACAGGAGATGCTCAAATTGATTCCAGGGACTGAGGACATCCTGCTCCTGAACCTGATCCAGCTCTGACCTTTCAAATTCTCGAGCACCACAGAGAGGGCTTCAGCACAGACGTTCCAGATTGGAGGCTGCAGCTCTGAAGCCGGGATCCTCGGACCCACAGGGAGTGGCACAGGAAGCCTCGAGGCTTTTTGATAGAGGGTCATCTGGAAAGGAATTCAGAAACACTGTAAAAGCATAGCCATACCAAGTATTCACAACAAACAGCCGAGATAGCCTTTTCTCCTACATGTAAAGGAATTTCAGTCTCTTCTACCTCAGAAGAGGAAGAATTTATATGAACACAATCCATCATATACTAGTGGCACTAAAGGCTACAACCCCACCATTCAACAACTGATCTGACACTCGAAGGAGCCTTGGGCCACTCCAGCTTCACTTGCGCAGCAGGGTGCCTGGCAAACGGCCCAGTTACCAGCTCAGTAGAAACCCTGTAGTCTTGGCAATCCCAGCCCCATTCCAGGGGAGCCTACAATGGAGTGAGAAGCAGTCCATTTTTAAAAACAGGGAACATTATTTTCTTGTGATGTATACGGTTGTATATGACAATTCTTTGAACCTTACCACTGCCTTGTGAGCACTGAGTACCGAAGTTACTGCACAGAGCCGCTTCCCTTGCTTGAAACTTCTTGAGACAGGTGACTTATTTGTGACAGGTTTGTCACAAATAACTGCATCCGGGGCCTGATGGAGTCAGTGTCAGCATATACTACTAGCTGGAGGCCTCCTGTCTTCTTATTGCTACTAATGCCACAGAGAAAAGCAGCTAACACCGGGGTTTTGATGTCACCTAGGAACTTCGGCTAAGAAGAAAGGACACAAAGTAGGCAAAGAACAATATTACAAAGGAGTTGCTATAGAGCATTTTAAATGCAAGATCTATACAATAACAACTGAAGTAAAAATACATAGTAACAGGTGTACTGCACTATTTCTATATGCGCCTGTAAATTCTCATGCATATGCCTTAGCATGCATGTGCCCCTGTAAGCACAGATGGATCTCATCACCGTATTTGAAATAAGCCAAAATGTGTGCCTTTTACTGAGCTACACCACACGCACCATGGAAAGGCCGCACCATGAAAAGCATGCAGGGGATCTACAGTGCGTGTCCCGCTCTCAACTGATATTCAAAACTTCATGGTTCAGTGTTTCTCTGTTCCCACTGCCCTAGGTGCACAATTACTGCAAAAGCACAGCCACTCTCCCACCCTTCTAAGCCCCTAAGGTTAAAACCTTAGGGTGTTTTTTTTTTTTTTTTTTTTTAACCCTTAAGGTCAAAAGCCCCTAAGAACAATGTAAATAACCCAGGAAGCAGCTCGGGATGTGCCACGGCTAGATCTGGAAAAGGAGTATGTGCTGGTAACTTGGTCACCCGGGAGTTTTCTTTTGGGGAACTGCAGGAAGAAAACACATCATGCTGATGAAGGTACTTTAAAAATCAGACTCGAGGAAATCGCACTAGGCAGTGCTACAGAATATCCTTTGTTATAGAGCTTATTACTGATATGAGTCTTAGAATTGCCACTGCTGATTTGGTGTTATCAGTACTGCAGATTCCAAGCTCAATTAATTAAGAGTAGAAAACCCACCTCTTGTCCACATGCTGCTCTACAGCGATACTGATAAATCTCATGATGCCGCATGGAAAAAACTAACCAGGAGAAGATCAAAAGCCTCGGAAGAACAGAAATGCTGCAATTGCATTCAAATCTGAGCGCCAGGAACTACCTCAGAGTTCCTCCAAGTACCATTCACGCATAGTTCTGGACACCTAGGTACAAGCACATAGTGCATTAGTTGAAACAGTTTACATAAAAGATTAACATATTTAACTCAAAATTAAGATATAAACAAGCAAATTGTACAGACAGAAAACAATAAATTAATGAAACACGCCTCCCTGCTGCAGCAATAACACCTATGAAAAGGCCTTGCAAAAGAGATGGAAAGAGCAGTACAAGAGCAAGAAGCCACAACGGAAGGGAAAGAGATCACTCACCCACAACAGAAGACTCAGGGTTCACAGGAAAAAACATCCATCAAGGAGAGATTTCCAGAAACAGATCCTCCCTCAGTGGCAGTCGGCCCTTAAATGAGGCCTAAGAAGAATGGAGCCAGGCTTCCTGTCACACAGTGAATTGCCTTCACCTGTGCTCCCGGGGCTGACTGGGTCTTTCCCCCAGGTGCTCCATCACTGGTTCAGGCCGTGACTCCGCAGTTCCTGTACAGAAATTCATCATTTTCTCTCTTGAGAAAAAGAAATCCACACGCAGAGAAAAATTCAATCAAAATTCTCCAAGACGAGGATTCCCGTTTCACGTAATCTGCAGCAAAGAATCTCATTAGATGACTCAAAAAAAAGATGGAAGCGTTGTTAACCTTCCACTGCGCAGACTAAGTGATCGACAAGTTGCAGGACTTTAAATGCTTTCCTTAATCACAGCTCGTAATGAATGCTTACTGATGGAAGAGGGAAGGGGAGAGACTTTCACATTCTTTACGTTTCCTCTTTGAAATAGTTTTGACCGACCTCTCCTAAACAACCCTCAGATTAGGTTCCTATTAACTTCTAATTAATATTTTCTACGTGATGCTGTACATACAAAATCTGATGTCTTACTTCTTTCTCATACCCAGGAATTATTACATTTAGTCACAGCTGATTGACAGTCTTGACTTCAGTAGCGTATTCAGTACCTTCTAAAATTCGCTTTTGTAGAAGATGCTATGTAAGTGCGAAATACTGTGAAATAAATGAAGATCCAAATCGGTGTTAAGCGTACAAAGTATACCAAAATACTCTTTTCTATTACAGTAAGATTCATTTTTGATGGATTTTTACTTGAGGGTTATCAAAGATTATTAAATACGTTACTGCAAAATCTAGAGACTAATAAATTTCTTTCATCGTCACTGCATGTTAAGTTCAACAAAATGAGCGTGTGTTTTTTATCAGTTGTAGGACTTCACAACTGTAGCTGCTCACTAAGATTTCCTTTCCCCGATCTCAGCAAGTTCGGACACGTACCGAGCGGGGAGAGATGCTCTGTCGCATAAATCTCCCGTGCAGTGACAGGTTTCCCGGATACTTCTCCACAGTTTCTTACGTAGTCTCCGCATGCAGAAAGGAATTAGCTTAAATTAGGCTTATTTGCTATCAGCATTAGAAAAATCCGAGAGCTAAGCAAATAAAGATAGGCTCTACCTATACATGAATTCATGGCTCTAATTTACTCTACAATTTACTATTTATTCTATGATTCTATGATTTTAATTTAATTTTCAGTGCCTTTTCCAGCTGCGAGACGTTCCAGGTTACCTTACATGCGTTCAGATTCCCTGTGACAAACGCATCTAGGAAAGAGAATGAGATACACAGTTTCATCGGGGAAGAAATATTCCCACAGTGACCAAACCCTTTGAATCACAGCCAGCGACTGCCAGAGAGAAACATCCGGGACTTTCCATATGCACGTCCCCCTGTGGCTGCAGCGCAAGGAGCTCATATTTTAATGAATAATGGAGCTTTATAAGTGTCATTTTTGGCCGCGTTCAACGGTAAACATTCGCTCTCAGGTTCAAAACGGGCCTTAAAACTTGACATTGCCCTCTAAAACTCTGAGCAGGGGAAGCAGTGGCAGGTGGTACCGGTGTCTTTTCTCTGGCCGCTGAGGGTAGTACACAGTAGAGGGAACAACACAGAGATGCACCAGGAGAGGTTCAGACTGGACGTGAGGAAAAATTTCCTTACCGTCAGCGTGGTCGAACAGGGGAGCGGGCTTCCTGACAAAGAGGTTGATGCTCCGAGCCTGTCAGAGCTCAAGAAGCGTTTGGAAAATGCCCTCAGACAATGCTATTGAAGCCCCTTCCAACTGAACCAAACTATTCTATTCTAGTCTAATCTAACTACTGCTCCAAAGCGTCTTTGGCTTTGTTGACCAAAGCAACATGCATAATTTTCCTTTCCATAAGAATGGCATTTTCTGAGGGAGACCAGGAAGCCAACGCCTTTACTCTCTCATATAGTCCTGAGTTCTCTCCTGTATGCTGTTCTCTTATCCGTATGTTGCTATTGCTACATTCAGACAGACGAGCAGATATTCTGTTGGGAAACACCGCAAAAGAGGAAACGTATCTGTCAGGTAAAATGGACAAAACAGCAGACTTTTTTAGTCATTTTTTGAAAATAAAACAATGACGCAGGCTTTCTCTGTCAGAACGGCTGACCGGATACCGCTTGGTGCATTAATTTGCTTTGGATGAGACTCCAGTTAATTCTTAAGCCTTTTTAAAATGCAGAAAGAGATCATATCAGCTAGTTACGCTAGAAGAAAAACAGTAACGATGCAACGAAACCATTTTCCATTAGCAGGCAATGAATTAATGTATTCATGTATTACTTCGATGTCATTAGTCTAAGTATCTCTTCGTATACGCAGATGGATTTCCAATGCGATTGAAGATGAACGCATACGTCGCATTCGTGCCAGTGAATCGCTGGTAGTAATGTGAGTGCAAATGCTTCCTTTCCAGAAAATCTAACATTAGGGTTTGCCTAATCTCTGTCATTCTGTGAAGCCGCTATTATTCTCTGTAGTCAAATATGCAAACACCGTACAGAACATTTCCATTTAGGTATCATTATGGAAATATAATAAATTACAGGGAAAGTAAATGCTGATAGAGTAATTTGACAGCAAAATATTAAATTCCCTTTTGGGATATTCAGCCCCGTACAAAGTAGCTTCGTAGTTAAGGAAGAAGTAACAAAAAGTAACGCGATGCTTAATAACCTAAAAGTTTCAGTCAAAACATCTACGTGAGGTCACTCCAAAAGTAATGCCTCCAATTTATTTACATGGAAATGGCAACAGATATAAAGAGCACAATACCACTATTCGATAGAGAAAATTCTCACTGTTTGTCAACATAAGCAGTTGAAGAAACAAGTTATTTTGTATTTATGCTTTCTTCTAATTCAAGGTGATGTTACACTATTAAGCCAGCAATAGCTTAGCTGATCTGCCCTGGGATAGAGGTAAGGATGAAATTCCAGTTGTCATACCTATCGTTTATAACTGAGTAGTAACCTCTTTCCAGATAAATAATTTATTGTTACCGTGTCATCAAAAATTTTAAATGCGAGAGAGATTACATTCAGAAAAGTAGACCAAGTGTTAAATAAACAGAGATACAAGAGCTATCTGTAAAAAATGCTTTGTATATATATTTTGTCAAGTGACTTCATTATGAAAAGTACTTCAAACATAACAGAACACAAAATTGGAGGAATCTGTAACACAGAAGAGTTGTAAATTGCTATTTTTAAGGTCATACAGGCTGTGTCTTTCTTAAGTGCTGTTGCTTGTTGGTTTTTTTTTTTTTTTTCTGCGACAAAAAAAAGTATGTTAGAGAATGCTGTCATTGATTTGAGCAGAATATGTCAGTCAGGAATAACTGCTAAAGACTATTATTACAATACCAGACAAGTTTAGTCATCAAATTTCTTGTAATGTATGTTCAATGAGAAAACGCTTTATAAACTTCACGAGTTTCCTTTTTTCACTCTGTTAACACACCGTTATTTTTCGCACACTTTCAAACTTAAAATTTACTAAGAAAACAAATAAATACAGTTGGAAGGGGAAAAGAGATCATGTTTCATGACAAGGAAATAAATGAAGTAACCGCTTTATTGATGGATTTTTAGTATTAGGCAAAAAGTATGTTGCTACAATATAATGCCCAGCAAAATATATTATACAGACCCAAGGAAAAATAAGAAAAAATAAACTCTTCAAACTCTCTTACAAAAATGTTAACTGTTTGTACAACTTTATTCACATCGGCACATACATGAGGAAAACTCTTTTCCACTCTCTGTGTTCTGTGATGCCAGCATCTCTACCATGGAGGAACTGATAGTTCCCTTCACCCCTCTCAAAACAAATTTGAAGTCATGATCCATAAACAATTCCTGTACAACATGAGGCTGAGTCGCGGGCCCTGTGGGAAGAGGCTGAGAGAGCAGAGCTTTTCAAGCTGAAGAAGAAGGGGCAACTTTGGGGGCACCTAACAGCAGCCCCTGGTAACAGCTACGGGGAGGCTATCGAGACGGTAAAGCCAGGCTCTGCACAGTGGTTTCCGATGGGGGGGGGAAAGAAAAAGGGCACAGACTACAATAAGAGAGGCTCAGGTGATGATGTATAGAGCGACCTTCTCCCCATGAGGACAGGCAAGCAGCAGGGCTGGTTGCCCATGGAAGGTGTTCAGCCTCCATCACTGGAATGGTTCAGGATCAGGCCGGACAAAGCCCTGAGTAACCTGGTCTGAGAACATAGCTGGCCCTGCTTTGAGCAGCTGATGTGCATGCAGACCTTCTGAGCCTCGTTCCAAACAGCACGACCCTGTGATTCTGTGACTGTGTGACTTGATATGATTGTAGGAACCTCAGCCTGCTGAGGTTCTGACTGATTGCAGTAGCATTTGGATGAGAACCAAGACATTACGGCAATAATAATTCTTAGTGAGAGGGGACTTGATTCAGGATGTTGTACCAGAGCTCCAAAATCTTGCTGCTGCAAATTTCCCAATTAAGTAAAAAAAAATGGTTTATTTGGCAAAGTTTACTAAGTGTGTCAAATTGATAAGTGTGTTATGACTGCGCAATTAGAATCACGTCGCACTAACAAATAGAGATGTGCATCTGGCAACAGAAGAGGAGAACACGCTATTAAATATTGCTTTCCTTCTGTAACGTGTTTTCCTAAATTATTTCAAAACTTTTTTATCTGTTCCCAGCACAACAGATTCCTGAAAGAGTGAGACGGGATTTTACACTAGTCATGGTACAAAATCACGTTACATTCATATTTTTACTGTTGAACTTGTGAGAAATATTAAGATTCTATGTTGAAGATGAAATAAGTACACCCTTATGTAAGACGTGATGCCAATTCTTAAGGCTGGCTGCAGACACAGGTGGTTCTGTTGATTGGGGAATTACAAAGAAGCTGTGTGTTATAGGCGGGGAGAAGAGTAGAGGCGAGATGTTGGGGAGAAATTTTAAATAAATGGGAGTTTGTTAGAGCTGAGCAAGCTTAGAGGACTGGGGGGGAGGTGATGGTGATCTTGGTTTCTGTGGCAGGTAATCTGAAAGGGGCAAGGCTATGTGGGGAAAGTATCTAGGAGCGTGGGGGAAACTCTTCAAAATGCTACTGGAAAGGCTTAGGAAACCTTCTGAGAGCGTATCATGGTGCTGGAAAATGGAGTAAAGCCTCCTGCTGCTTTCAGTTTCTGGGCTGCAACTTTGTCCCTTGAAATGGCTTCAGCGTGTAGGAGTGGTGCAAGCTAGACCTGGCTCAGGCCTGCTTGGTGCAAGCTGGGGGGTGTCCTTCAGCCTACAGTGGAGTTGCTGGCCTGGCACAAACAGTTACGGGGAAGGTTTGAGCTGCTCAGTTTTCTCTCTTTTGTAACCATCTTTTCACAAGAAATTCTTAATTATTTCAGAAGCACGCTTGCTGTTGAGGTTGCAAGGATTATTGGCAAAGTAAATATTCTGTGTTAGACTCCTGCATTCAGGTAAGACTAATCTCAGGAAATACAAACATAAGATTGTTTTCTAATGCTGACGTTGGCTGGTAAAAACATAGTAATTTTTGCATTCATAAAGAAGTTAAAACTTCTCTCCAAACAAGCTGATCGATAACCAGATTCTGTAATAGCCTTTGTAGTTGCTGGCTTGTTGTTTCCACTTCGGCTTGTTAGTGCTGAACTAGTGGGAGTTTCTTTTTGCCTTGGTGTCCTGACTTTTATCCGAAGGACTTCTGTACTTCAGAAGGTGTCAAAAGAGACCATCATATTTTAGGCTTTATTGTTTCTGATTCAGAGCAATCGCTTGTGTAGTTCACTGTACAGAAATATTCCAATCTACCGTTTCCTAGGTTGTGCAGTTTTTTAAATGGACATATTCACCCAAAACCTAGAGGAAAAATCAACAGTGCGATCCAATGTAAAATGGAATTTGTTGCCTCAGATACTATATTGATTTGCAGTTCTAACCAGGATTGTTTTCGGAACAGTTGCATAGCGTTTTAAGATGACCAGAGAGAACTCAATATTTTAGCTGTTCTTAAGCTGAAATGCATTCCTCTTCCTTCTAGGCATATTAGTAAATGATTTGAACAGGTTAGCCTGAAAACTGAAATTGCTTGATACAGAGTAGTGCTTCATATGCCAGAAGCGCTGCAAGAGCATAGCAAAAGCATTAGCAAGCGCCAAGAATACTGAATACCTCAAAGCCCGGTGGAGTATTTGAAAGCTTTGTTCATTGGTTTCTTTTAAGTAAAAAGCTTCTAGTTAGCTTATTGTGACTGAGTAGTATTCATCTGTATTGAAGTAATGAAGCGGTATTTTACGTGAATTCACCATTTCCTGAAAGCATTCCAGGAATTTATTCTTTTTCTCCTACCATGTGATGGAGGCAGTGCTGACAGTAGCTCTTCAGATAGCAGTAATGAAATGATCCTGGGGTGGGATGTGGTGAATTGCGTAATTCTCAAATGTAGCTTAAGCATCCTTGTTCATAAATGATTAAGAAGCCCAAGTTCATAATGGGAGGTTTGGTAAGTAAATTGTCTTATGTATGTTTCTAGCTATCATTAGTACCTGCATGTAGATTTTGCCTTACTTGTTCAAGCTGGTAATAAGTCTCATATAGTGACTAAAGGAATTTTCCTGAAGAAACAGGCCTTTTTACAGCAGAAGGAATCAGCACCTCCCCTTGTTTCCCATTGCCTCAGCTAAATTAAATACAAACAAACAACAACAAAAAACCAGCCAGAGGAAAGTGCACATACTTCTCTCTTGTGTTTGTCTGCTGGGGTGTGAAGCTTCCCTGCACGTGGTACAGCTGAGCTGCATTAGCCAGACAATTTGCACAGGGTAATTGATGTAGCTTATCAGTGGGAACACTTAACACCTGAGATGAATTGGAGGGCTAGGTAGGAATTTAACTTCACACCTTGATTGGAAACAGTTGCAAATGCTCTGGATTCTGGCTGTCTTTTGCTTCAGAGTGCTACAGCTTGTCCTTGGAGGAAGGGGTGTATTGTGAGGGAAGCAAGGCCAAAGTAGTTTGAGCATTGTTCTAAATGGATCTGTGAAAATTCTCTTGTGTTACAAAGCGGTGTCTTGCTCATGTGTACACCTTAAGGTTTTCTTCTGAAGGACTTATGTTCTGCATCTGGCTCCTGTTGTCAATCTTTTGCTTTTTTTCTTAGTCTAAATGCGTTTGGGAGATAATGCATCATAGCTCTGTTCAGCTTTCCCTTCAAGTGTCAGGTAGGAAGTAGGATAAACTAAGGAATCTCTGTGCTTATTAATCTATAGTAAAGACTGGATTTAACTGCTTTCTTTTATCTTGGGACAGTGACGGTTTCTACTTCCTAGTAGTCTAGCTGATACTTTAGGCTCTCATGACTTTGTAAAAGTGGCTGGCTCAGAGTAGAGTTCATTTCCTGCCTCCGCTGCGTCCAAAGACTTAGGACACCTAACTGGAATGCGTTACTTCTGCCTCCACTTAAAAACACAGCTATCCCCAGACTTCTCTTACTAAGTTTTGTTTTGCTGACATGGAGGTTGAAGAATGATCTATTTGAATGCTCCAAAGGCAGACCAGTATAAGTACTGAAGAGTAAGCAGTATGTGTTCTTGATTAAAGCATCTGTCTAAAGGATGGCAGTCTGTCCAATAACTGAGTAATTAACATCGGCACTGGGGAAAGTTGTTGCAGTAAAGCACCTCGTGGTTCAGTTGTTTTCTAGGAAAAAGCCTTTTCACTGGCAGTGGATTTCCCATCTAATTAGGAAAAACTAGTATGAAAAGGTGGCTAAAGATATCCTTCCTGTCTTGCTGCCCCAAAACAGGACAGGGAGCTTGCAAATGTGCCATTCCTTTTTGACAAAGAGAATGGCAATGGCTTTATGTTTCTCCAAAGAAAATCTGACAGTGGTTGAACCAGCCTTTAAGAGAAAGAAGGGACCAAGAATAAATATCCCTGGCTCTTTATTTTTTTTTTAATCTGAGGAGAAAAATGTCTAGAGAAACTTATCCAACTTAATAGTGCTAGAAAGCATCCGGATTTTATATAAACAATTGAAAGCTAGTTTGTAGGAACTTTAAATACTTGTTTTTAACTTCATGAAGCAGAAATATTTTCATTTTTAAGCTTCTTGAGAGACTGTGGGAGTTCATAGTGGTGTACATCGTCCATTACTGACAGCATCGTTGCATCAGTAATATACACAATAATGATGACTTTCTTGTATAGTTCACTAATATTTTTGAGAGCCTCAAAAGATGATGACCGGCAAGGTCTTAGTCATCTTTCATAATGTTACTTAGTTCTCCACTCTCCCTTTAATGTATGTCCCGCATCAAGAAAATGAAACAGTGGTCAAAAAGCTGAAGTGCAGTCCTTTACACATATATTCAATGTGTGTCTGTTTTCTAGTGCGTAATATGAAGAATATGTGTAATATTTTATGCAGATTTCTGTATTTATGCCTCTAGCTCAAAAACAGATTTTAAATGGTCTTGTGTACTTGATGTCATTATGTAGTGCTGCTTGTTTTTATTAATTCATTTCCAGGGTGTAGTGACTGATTTCACTCAGATATCATGTAGAATTCGGTGCGTCAAAACCTCAGGCATTGGTGGTTGCTGGCACTAGCTGCCTAGAAACTACAGAATTACGTGTTGTTTTTGGTGCGCTTGATGTCACTTCAGTTTTCCTCCACAGCAGAAACGCAAAAACTATTTGTTGTTTCGCATTTTATTGATGCGGTAGTAAACAGATGCATAAGAAGTCTTCAGTCCTGTGCATACTTTGAAGTACACGAGTTGTTAACAGAGGTAGGAAGCTGGTTGTGGGAGAAGTAACTGTTGTAACACTTTGACCAGGGAATTAAAATGAAAACTTGATTGACTCGCATTACTGTGGATTTTGAGAACTCAAACTGTGTGTTATCAACTTGGTGGGTCAGTTAATGTGTGTTCTGGAACTGGACTGAAATGGTGAAGGAAACACAGTGTATTCTACTGTGATACTTCCTGTGACTTTTCACTGTAGAATGAGTAACATGTTTTCTCCCTTTGGAGAAAACTCCTCTGAGAATGTAGTAGTTACGTGGTGTCACCTTCACCAGGATTTTGACTTCCAAATTACCCGGTAGTCGTTCAGGAAATGTTAGGGAAAGAGAGCGTGTCTGATTTACTGGTAAGTGTGAGTTGGGAAGAAAAGGAAAAAAAAATACATACAGTTAAATACAGACTGAAACCAGCTATTTTCTTCGATTGAGGGGAAGAAAATGCTATTTGGCCACCTGACTTTGGACAGTTGGTTTAGAATCTAAGCTCTTGGTTTTGTAAATGATCATAAGTTTAATCTCTGCATTCACTGAGTAAACTGCCACCAGACAAAGCTCTGTTCAAGTCATGTGGACCCGATGCCTCTGAAGCTTTATCACCCCTTCTCTAGCATTGAGCATGGAGATTACTGTTTCTCAACCTGATCTCCAGTCCAGCTAGACTGTATTATATTGCTGATAATCTTGACAAGAAGCGTGTGAACACAAGATGACCTGTAAAGCGATCCTCAAAGAACTGCCTCCCTGGCCACCAAGGAATATGTGTACTATCTCATTCCATGTTAATGTAGAGTGCTCAGTATGGTCCTTGAAAGGTTTAAATTCCACTAGAATGAGCTCTGAAGGTGTGCCAGGGGAAGCAAAGCTGTTCTGCTCCTGGTGTGAAAGGTGACACATCTTGAATTACAGAATAGAATGGTGTATCATCCATGGGTGATAAGAACTGCCTCAGAAGAAGCTGTTGTTAGCTTTTATTACCTTGCTTAACATCCAGTAGAATTTGAAGAGAACCAAATATTCTTGTTCAGAAAGATTGTTTTTGCTTTATTTAGTCACTGCAAGTTGTCTCCGCCTGTTTTTGTTTGCTTTGCAAATCTTCTAGGGCTAAGGAGCAATTAAAAAAATCCATCAAGTCTGGGAAATATCAGGTGGCAATAGATGCTACTGTTCCACTGAGTTAGGTAGAAAAATGGATATACCTGACTACTTAGTTCTCCTCATTTATATGCTGGTAAATGCCAGGCACAGAGTCCTAACTGTTCTTGTGGCAGAGCGTCTTTAGATCTCTGGTGGTTACTTCAGGCAGTGTACAGAGAATGTCTGAACTGGGTGACTGAGGGATATACTACGTGAATCCCACCAAAAGCTGAGTAGCTTGCCAGATGAACAATAGGCATGTTTCTGAAATCCCGTTTGCCTACTTGAGGCTCTGTTAGAAAGGCCTTCAGTATGAAACTTCTAATATTTAGGAGTGAACATGTTTTATAAAACACTTCTCTTTTTTTGAAGTATACAACTGGGATATTCTTCTCATTGGAGGTATTAAAATAGGAGGCTATTCATGTTACAAACACAATTGTTTCTATGTGATAGTTTCTATGATGAGACTTGGACAAGATTCCGTCTAAGAGACAATCTGAGCAACTGTTTCAATTGTTATGTACCTTTTCCCCTAATAGTGTGTGTGGAAAAACACTGGACTCTTTGCGTAGTCATTGATACTATTCTGAACCATGCTGCTACTTGAATATGTCAATACCAAAAAAAAAAAAAAAGCTGAGAAACCCCACTTTCCAGCTACCTTTTTCGCTCTTAAAAATGGAGCTCTTGTGTTTGTGTGCAGATTTCCTGATGACTTTGGTCTGCTCTAAGACCTCTAGTGTCTTACAGTTAAGTGGAACAGTTAAGTTTCAGAAGAATTGCGGGGAAAAGAAGAAATAACAGCAGATCTCATGCTGTATTCCTAATGGGGGGGGGGGGGAAACCATGACAGATGGAATTTTTAACATCCTTGCAATACTGATAAGCATATATGCATGTTCTTCAGGCAGCTTGGCGTTTTATTTTTCAGAACAGTATCAGCTATGTTTTTTTCAAATAGTAAGTAGAGAATATAAATGTGTTTTTGAGTGGATTTCTTTGTACACAGAGACCATTAAGGGAATTGAGAGAATTATCAGTTTTGCCCCTTTAGTCCACGTGTCAGCTTTTTTTTAACAGTCCTATGTTGATTGTTGTAGCAGGATGGCCTGAACCTTAAGGACGTTCTTCCCCTTCTGTGACAGATGGTAAAGCAAGAATACGATTTCTGAAGGTCACTTACAACCATGTTTAATTCTGTAAAAGTCTTGACCAAAACTTGTGGGATTCTTGTATATGTAGACTAGAGGTCCTGTGTAGCGGCTTCAGATGCTTCATACACTGTAGATGCTTGCTTGTGTACTTAATGCCAAAACTGAGCCTTCAAATCCAATTAAGGTAATGTAGTGTTCCATTCATTTTATGGAATAGATAAAGAGCTTCTCTCATTTTCATTATGGTATGTAGTTTCATATGAGCAGTATCATATTTGGGTAATGTGAATGACTAGGTTCGTTCATAGTTGGGACAGCTGGAGTTCTGGGGCTGCCAAGGGGATCGGAAGGATTTGTGGTATTAGTTGTTCCCTAGAGAGGCACTTGTCTCGGCATCATCCATTGAGTCTTCTCATTGACCCGCTTGATCTAGTGGGTGGCAACCCTGTTTATGGCAGGTAGGTTGGTACTTGACAGTAATTAAGGTCCCCTTCAACCAAGCCGTTCTGTGACTGACAACTCACGTTAAATGGTTCATTTTTCATTTGAGCTACCATCGTTTGTAGCTTCACATATTGTCTTACCAGATTTTTGCAAGTATGAGGGGCTGTTTTTATATATTTTCTGTATCCCTTTAAAAGCTCTGCTTCATTTGCTCTACAAAATGTTACTTTTTGAAATGCCTGTGTGAGATATTGGGTTTCTCTGAGCTGATTTTCAGTAGATGTGCATCAGGTCTTAACCTCTACAGTGTGACTAAGCTGCGTCATCTGTAAACTCACAGAGCAAACATTAAAGTCCTAGAGGCTGTAATGGGAGTGAAATGAGGCTGTTCAAATATAAATAGGCAACAAGTTAAGCTTGAAGATTATCTCAGGGGTTGGACTCTTGGCACAAGCAGCCTCTTTGGCAACTTCAGATATTAACGTATTTCCAGCTACTCATTAGACACGATCCTTCAACGGGCATTAGATAATCTTTTATGATGTATGTCAGGAGCTTTTTCACTGACGTGATGCCACCTTGATAAATATACTTAGAAGCTTCTAAGTGCAACATGTTGGAATCTGGCGCTGCTTCAATCATTTCTTCAGATTGGTTAAATCATAACAGTTTTTGTAATTCTGCCGAACTGAGGTTCAACTACAATGTTGAACCGGCTACGAGCTTGACAGTCATTAGGATTAGTTTTTCTAGAGACGGTGCTTCAAAAATGACTGACTCACCCACTGTCACTTTGTTTCCAAAAACTGAATAAAATGTCCCACTTAATTTTCAAAATGATTGGTGGAAACTATATGTGTAAAATAGTTTATTTTGTTGAATTGCGTATCAAAGTTGTGTTTCCTCTCTGGTATCTTGTCCCACTGTATTGCAGAAGCTGTCTTTTTGGCTGGACGCTGCGTTTGGAACATAAGCCAAGGGATCAGGTCGGATCAAGTATCTATAAAAAGAAATTACAATTCTTATTACAAAGACTTGGCACAAGCAAGGATTAGTAAACATACCGTTGTCATGTTGTTGAAAAGATCTGAGGAAGAGTTAGACTTAATCTAGTGTCTGTGGGATAACTTGGACAATTTGGCAGCGCCACTCACATAGGATAGTAGTTTCGTACCGTGCCTGCCTAGGCATCATCTGTATGTACTAGGCACAGCTAAGCCTTAATTGTGACCGAGAGCCCATTTGATCTTTTAGAGGCATCGGCTCTTTTCCTAGGCGTCCACTATGGTCGTTCAACACAGAAATTTGCCAGTAACTCTATGTATTTATGCATTTGCATTATTCATTATGCTTTGAAGATAGGACAGAAGTAGGTTGGAGTTATTCCAAAAATAATTTTGTGTAGGAAGTAGGGGACCGCCTTTGAACTAGGCCCAACAAATAAAAAGCCTTTTGTTGATAAACTTGGTGTTGGCTGATAAACTCAAATTGGACCCTTAGTCTTGAGAACAAATTTCAAGTAGATCCAACTGCTGCAAATGCTGCTTTGAGTGCGGTTCATCTGTAGATGCTGAGACTGTTTCCTCATATGGTATTTCGAAGACGTATATTACCTAATATGCTTTTAATTGCTCTGCAGTTTGTGAGTGAAAAAAACACTGGAGAGAGACAACAACTCGTTTAGTCTCTCCACTAATAATTCCCCTTGAGTGAAGGTGAGCTGACTGCATAGTCAAGAGAACCAGAGAGTGAGATGATGCCCACTCTTAAGCGTCAGGAAATGAACGTATGTCAAGCTAGGTAAAAATAAGAGCATGAGCAGGCTAAAGTTGTGTAGGTAGAACACAGAAAATCCAGTATCACTGCAAAATTATGCATTATTGGTTTGCTGAATATCCTGGTTTTTGCAAAGGAGGAAAAAGGAAAACAGGCACTCAGGTCACCTAGCTAGGTAACAGTATATGCATTCGTGGGTTAAATATTAGTACTCTTCATACTGCGGAGTTTGATAATAGTGGAAAATAACATTCCAAATTATTTAAACACATTTTGAGAACTGTTTTTATTGTCTGGTGATACTTTCTGTGCTATGCTTTTCATATCCCACAGTCCTACAAAGGAGTTTATTGTTTTCAATATTAGGCTAATAGTTCCAACGGTTTTCTTGCTTATGAGTAGAAAGTGAGGTGGATCAACAGTGATGTTGGAGGGCCTTACACGGGGACCCTGGAGCACATGGGATATGTTATATAGAAGGGAGAGGAAAAAGAGTCTACAGAGAGAAATGGCATAGGACCTGAACACAGCAGTCACATTAGACTTCAGAATGAGAGAATGACAGTTAATTTTCTAAAATTCATGAGCAGTGTAAACTTTTGGTTCACCTTTTTTACCTGTGTAGTCTTCAAAATTGCAAGGAGGGGGGGGGGGACGACATTATTGCATTTAGGTCTGGCTATTTGTTTGAATCTTAAGCATGATGAATTTATGAGAGACAGAACTGTTTTTTTTTTTGCTGTATCCATGATACAAAATCCCGTTTGAAAGAACTGAGTTGAAAGGTTGATCTTCCTGTTAAAAGTGGATAGTTAAATTATAAGCAATATTATTAATTCTGTGAAGCTATCCAGTGGACTTGGTTAGTTTTTGTATATACACAGAACAAGATAGGAGAAAAATTGAGTAAAGCAGATGACAAAATATGTATTTTCCATTATCATACATACACTCATGTATACATACGTGTACAATTAGATGTCTCTTTAGATAGAAGTCTCCATCTTAATATTTTGCTGGTGCATGGGAACATGTCCCTTCTGCCTCAGCAGAAATATAATAAAAGAAACTTTGCTGTTCTTGTGATTTTTTTTTTCTTTAACTTACACTATATCATTCAGCTCTAATCTTGTATCTGGAGAAGGATTGATCAGGATGTAAGAAAGGTTGTTCTGGTGATCGTTCATTTCATCTAGAGGACAAAGATACACATACCAAATCAGGTTTAGAAACAAATAGTCAAAGGTATAATTTGTGATAACCTAATTAGAAAGATGATCTTTTTTGGCTCAGAGTTGTCAAGAAAAAATATCGGGTGCCAAAGTAATAACAAATAATTAGAAGTGTCTGATGTATGATCTTCTGAGTTATCAGCTCTCCAAGCATGTTTTCTTTCTGAATGTTCTGGAATATATTCTTTTGCACTTCTGTCCAGTTAAAGCAGTTCTTAATACAACTCAATCTTACTTCAAGCAGTGTGTTATGTGGCTTACGTTAGCGAGTGGGAAGTAGCCAAGGCTAAATGCACATGCATGAAATTCTCATCCATTTCCAAACTTAGTCAATATAAAGCTGTTTTCACTTTCCCTATATCAGAAGTGAAAATTAGCATTTTCCTTTTATCACCTGTGTCAATGGGTAGAAATGTGAAAGATGCAGAAAACACAATAGGTATTTCGTTTTTTTATTTAGGAAGTATTGTTGAGTTAAGTCTCAGCACACTTGTAGCTATCACTACCATTATCTTTTGTGTAGTCTACTCTGAATATTTGTCCTACGGTGTTGCAGGGAGACTACCAGGTCTAAAATGGATAAACATCTTGTACTATTTTCTTCATTTTAAGTGAGAATTAAAATGATGTGGAAGAGAACAGCCCAGTTCGAGTTTTGGTGCAATTCCTAAGTCTTGGTAATATGAATGGAGTTTTTGAAGTGTATTCTGTAGGTTAAAAATGACTGTTTTATAGTATGTGTGACTTCTCTGTGTGCCCGTATCACGTATTTTGCACTACTGTAAGTACTTGTGTCTAGAGAACAAATAGACTCTGAATCCAGGTGCAATTACACAGCTGAAGCAATCCTTTACAGTGCAGTTGACTTCTGTGAGGTAAAACTGATAGAAAATATTTGGACAATTTATACAAACGCATTCTCCAGTATATTTGCACCATCATGCCTCTGCTAAAGGCTTGCTTGGCCAAACAAGTGTTATGCCCCGGTTGGATTATGTGAATTCATGGTTAATAGAATTCAGAACTGGAGGTCTCAGAGGTTATGTTATCAGTATGAAGAAAGCTAAAGATATAAAATTGACCTTAGCGTTATTCCCATATGTGAAGATCTGTAAGCAGATGTGGTAATTTTTTTCAGTGCCCTCCACACTGATGCAGAGAGATAGTATTGAGGAATATATTAAACTTAGGCATTGAGTGAACTGGCATGATTGATTTGTGCCAGTGTGGGAGAACAAAGATCAAAAAGTTTGTGTTCTGTGCTGAATACTTAATGGGATGAGCAGGGAGTGATCTAGCTTTAAGGTGGGTGAAAGGCTCGTGGAATTTATTACTAAAAATGAGGGAGGCGGAAAGATAGCAGTGGGAATGTGATAGTGCAGGTTTGCAGCTGACTTAATCTGTAAAATCCAAGTTCCATAGTGACTAATATAAATGTGAATCAAATTCACAATATTTCTTGTAGTTGACTACATGTTATTGTGGTTTTTGTTACTTCTGCAAAATACTTAGCCCTGATTCCTCCTGCTGAGAGTCATTTGGTATCCACAAATAAAGCAAGAGTAATAACCATCCAGTTGGCGAATGAAAAGCTTCGATGTAATTGTAAAGATTGAGCAAAATTAGAGCCATATATTGTGTAGCAGACTTCTCTCACTACAGAGTTGATGGGTGCCTAGCAACTGTAAGAACTGCTAGGCAGTAAGCTGACATTGGTGTTACGGGATGTCTTGAAGTTGCCCTAAGAATGTGCATTGTTAAAATGGACCAAGAAGAATATTCATTTTGGTAGGAAATACTGTTTACCTTCAGCTGATAGGTACCTTAGGCATTGGTCAAATTTAAGTATTTCAAAAATATTTTGAAAAGTTTTGAAAAATGAGACTGCGTTTGTAAAATGGTGGTTTTCATGTGTTTTGAGTGGAAATTCAGTATGGGAACCTCAGTGTTGGTTACTATAAACAAGAAAGCACTAAGTTTTGTATTGAACCTACTATGCAGTTGGAAAAAGTTGATATTTATAGATTCGCAGTTTTCCTAGGACAAAGAGTCCCCACAGTGCTGAGAGTTTCCACAGGACTCACTAAAAAGTTGAGACTGTCGAGGGCTATCCCAGGCAACTGTGGTGCATATTTTAAAAGGGTGTTACAGAATTCTTTTCAATATTGTGGGTTTTTTTTAAGTCTTGATGTTGCTAGGGACTTGGTGTATAAAAGGAGCCTATAAGGGTGCTTCATAAATGACTTCTATGTGACACTTTGGCATTCATTTTAAACACCTGGGTAAAATTTATCCTCCTTCATACAAATGAGTCCTCACCTTGACTTATAAGCGAACTTCACAGCTGTTCTGTCTTCATTTATATTTCAACCCATTAGTTTATGGCATCCACAAAAATAAGGCTTTTTTGCATAATACTAGTATTTTTACTAAAGTATTGCAGTAATCATACCGTATCCTGCTGGAGAAAGGCCCAGATGTTTCATTCTGTTTTTCACAAGTTCAGCAAGTTCCTGTCTTTCTGACCTCCTGTAAAGGTTCATTCGCTGCTGGTTTATCCTCTCAGCTGTTTTACCAGAGTGTCTTGGTACTCTTCGGCTCAGCCGTCGAGCCCACTGCATGCTCTTTCGTCTTAACAAGGGATGATCGGACTGATCGCTAGATGTTGAGTTACGATGATTACTACGATAATTAACATGTTCTCTGGTGTCTTTAGTGTCTTCCCATTCTTCTACACTGATAGAGATTTGAGACTTGCAAGGAAAGTGAGAAGAGAATTAAGGACATTAAAAAATGGAAGTGGAGTAAAAGATTTTCTTTTCCGTAGTGCAGTTGAACATCCATTTTTCAGAAATTCAAGTGATATAACTTGGAACTATCTGAAACTACAGTTTAGATATATATTGTGAGTTCATTAAGAAGTAATTCAACATCGAGTGTGCTGTTTTGGGTGCTCCTCTAAGATGAAAGGCAAAAGTTGCCTGTTACCTGTGTGATTCAAGGCACCTCTTCCAAATGAGGTAATCTGAAGTTTGTACGTTCAGGTACAGTTATGCTGCTTTTTCACCAAGACAGTGGGGGGGGCCAAGTTAAAAAGCATCTAAATTTGGTCTTGCACTGTTTTCTTCATGTCACCTAATAACTCAAGTAGATGGTCTACGTATGTAGTTCTAACATACAAAAAGAAAATATAAGGGAAAACACTTGAAAAGCTCTCTTTTCAAGTTGTTCTAATTCCAGAGTAAGATCTAACAAATACTTGCAGCTATGCTTCTGAAACTACTGAGTTGTTACTGTGATATTTAAAACATGTCTTATTGTCACTGAAATAGTAAACTATCCCTGGTATCAGTAAGGTCACATTACCCAGTTAATATCTAGCTTATGAAGAAGGAGCTGGGCTTGTTTAGCTTGGAGAAGAAAAGGCTTCGGGGACACCTCTTTGAGGCCTTCCAGTACTTGGAGGAAGCTTATAAACAAGAGAGATGTGGGCTTTTCACAGGGGAAAATAGAAGACAAGAGGGGAATGGTTTTAAACTAAAAGAGGGCAGACTGAGGCTAGATCTTAAGATGAAATTCTTTACTCAGAGGGTAGTGAGACACTGGCACTGGCTGCCCGGAGAAGTTGTGGATGCCCCATCACTGGAGGTGTTCAAGTCCGGGTAGGCTGGGGCCGTGGGTAGCCTGACCTAGTGGGTGGTAACTCTGCCCATGGCAGAGGGTTGGAACTGTGTGAACCTTAAAGTCCCTTCCACCCCAAGCCATTCTTACGATTCTGTGACCAATGTTGATGTGTTGAGTATTGGTGGTTTGTTGTGGTTTCCTTGTTTGGTGGTGTTTTTTTTTTAAAGCATGAAGTAAAGATGACTTTAAAATGGTGACTACTTAATTAATAGAATTTGTAAGAACAGAAAGAGTTACTGATCACTTGGAGCATATTATTGAATAAAGCAAATTTATCTGAAATACTACTGAGGTCCTAAATTTTTTTTTCCTGTTAGAATAAAATCTGAAAGCAAGGTTCCGTTGACTTGATCAGTGATAAAAATAATCTTAGAGTCTTCCCACACTGGTCATACAGCTTATTGATAGTGCTGTTACTCATCACTAGATGCAAGGTCAGACTAGAGCTAACTATCAGAGCCTGTCCTACCTGTGCTCAAGCTATTCTTTCAGTCAGCCACTTCTTTGTAGCTGAGGAAAGGAAAGAAAATCTGTAAGTAGACTGGGCCTTGTGTTAATCTGACTGTATATGCGTCAGCAGAGGGCGACCTTCAGTGAGTTGGAATTAAGTGCATTCTTAAAATAGTAGGTAACCAAATCCTAAGAGTGTGTAGTAAACTGACTTACTTCAGATGTTGTAAGCGTTTGGGATTCTGTCCTGTAGACTCCAATTGGAATGTCTCCTGTAGAAGAACAAAGTTTCTGATATAGTCTGGCATATGTCCTAATCCATAAATCCTCTTCTGTGATTTTCATCTGAACAAATAATAGGAAGGAAACTTAAACTCATGAGGACTTACCTCTTGTTCATTATACTACTCTTGAAAGTTTTTGGAAACTAAGTGCAAGCTGATAATGATCACATTGTAGTATTGCACCTTTCATCCACAGTAAACCTGAAATTTCTAGAGCTTGTAGACGCTGTTCCCTTATTCTCTGTTTGGGAGGCACTGCAGTGCAAATGGTACAGTCTGATGGAAGGACCTCTGTCTGTGTTTTAAAATTACTCAAACTTATGCTATCCTTCATACGGTGTTCATGTATCTGAGTAAAATGTAAAAGAACAAACTAAGCTTGAGCAGCACTATGAACCTGGTGACAGATTGAAGAACAAGCCAATAATTTGAATATATCCAGATAACTGTTCTTTACGCTGCAGGCGAAGTATTTGGGAGCAGGGTAGAAGGCAACACGCTAAACATAAATGCGTAAGAACGAATTATTAAATTAATTTCAAATAATGACTTAAACAAGCTTTACTTGAAGATTGAGCCAACTGACATTCACTGTAACTAAGTTAATGATAGACCAACAAACTTTGAAGTGGTTTTCTTAACAAATTTCTTCAACCAACGTTGATTAGAGCAAAGATAACTTCATTTTTGGGAGCAACAGCCTGTAACTCTATATACTTTGCTAGAAAGCAACTGGCAAATGACTCAACTTCTATTTGTATCTTTGCTACCTTGGTTGATGGGTGTAGGAGAAAACAAAGTTGAGTAGAGTAACTCACTTAAATATATTTAACTCTGCATGGAGAATATTGACATGTGAACCAGAAGTCTTTCAAACTTCACTGAAATATACTAAGTGACTTCAGTTTAGGTATGTGTGTAGATGCATATTTAGGTAAAATTGAATTTTACCCTCCATTATCTATGATGGAAACAGTTGTTCCTAATGCTATTTTACTGGTCAGGATGTACAATACCAGTAGAGATTTCTGTTTTTGAGAAACGTAGGTCGCTCTGAAAGTAATGCCTCCTACTTATTTACATGGAAACAACTACGAAGAGCGCAATCGCATTATATGATAGAGCAAATTCTCAGCTACAAAACACCATTTTTTCAACACGGTCACAGCTATTAGCTATGCATTTTCAGCAACAATGAGCAAGAGCCCGTGTGCTGTGCTCATAAAAATTGGCAAGGCTGTCGAGAACATGGTTTGTCTTTCACGTTGCTGTCACCACTGCTGAAATGCACTGCCCACTGCCTCACTGTGTTGACATCCAGTGTATGATCTCTGCAGATGCTCAGTGAGCATAAGTGAATGTCAGTAGGTGCCATTTTGTCCAGACGGAGGAATTCAATGATAAACCTTTGCTTTAAATGCCCTTCCATGTCAGACACCATTTTGTCAGTCTGCTCCTCTGCTGCCATCTGTCCCATGGCAACAAAATGTAATGGAATGTTGGTGGGAAGGTTCAGCTTCCACTGCTATACCACCAGTGTCTGCCTCTGACACCATGAGCAAAATAATAAATAGGACACATTACTTTTGGAGCGGCCTTTGTGTTTGGTTAGTAAAATTGGTTACTGAGCTGCCATACACCTGTATCAAAACAGTATCAACAAATAAACTCACACTTTTCTTGTGTCTTCCTGTATTTCCTGTGTTTCTTTATGCTTCAGATTATATACTGTCTTTTTTGGAGTGAGGAGGATTGTTTTTCTGTTATGGAAATAACTAAAACTAAGCATGTTTTCTACCTAACTTCCTGTTGGTGTCCCCCTCCCCCCCGGCTGAAAAAGGAAGCAGACGGCCTTTGTTGGTCTTCAACCAAAGAAACTCTTGTATAAAGAAAGCAGAGGTGTTTTGCAGACCACCTGGAATATTCTGTTGGTTTGTAATAATAATAATAGTAAATATACTTTAAAAAAACTTACTGAACAAAGAAACCCCGATCCTGGTGTTGTATCAAGTCCCAGGAGAAGTCTTGTGATTGAGATCATATAATCTTTCACAAATGACTGCAAGATTTTAAACAGAAGAGACAGAAAGAAAACAACTTCAATGAATAGATGAGCAGATAACCGTATGCACCATAGGTGAATTCCACAGAAACTGTATATCTGTGTTTAAAGTCAATATCTTTATCTTTATCATTGTAGAAACAGTTATCTCTTTATGCATGCTGAATCTACTGACAGGAGGAAAAAAAAAAAATTGTTCCTGCATAAGTATGTCCATAGCGGAGTCAGAGGCATGACAAGGGAGCTTGAAGAGTAAGATATTAATCGATGGAAGTAGCTTGTTAGCATTTATTAGTTGTGAAACTTTAACATTTATCTTCTGTGCATATGAAATGCTGTCCTACGTTAGGTAGAGATGCAGTATAGAGTAGTGGGTAATACTAAGGTGAGGCTGCTATTGTTTTCATTCAACTGGAGTCATTTGTCTTTGCTGGTCCAGCTAATGTTTAAGGTAAAATCTGCCCTGTCTCAGATCAGGCTTGTTGCTTTAACAAAAGTGTTCTGGTAGCATGGTAGGAATTAGAGAGGACTAACCAAATTAAATGTAGAAATGCATGCGAAGGAGACCAGGAATGGACATCAGATCAACTAAATGACAAATGTTTCTCCTTACTTATTGGACTGCTGGAATCAGAAAGCCAAGCGTGCTCTACTGACTGTGGTAGGTCTGTTCATTGCTGCCTCTTCAGTGTAGAAGGGCAGCATTCAAGGCAGGCTATCTGTCCTTAGAACACAACTTGCATCTAGCTCTTTGGCTTTACAGTGTGATGGCTGCTCATCTGGAGGTCTAGTTGACAAGAGTAAGAGGGCAAGACAGAATTATGTAATGGAAGCTCCTGTCGGCAAGTGAAGGTTGCTGATAAATTATTCATACAAATATTTCTGTGGACTATTGTGATTAGAGGCACTATTTTGTTGGAATGGGCTATGAATATTTAATGCTTTGTACAAATGTTAAAATCTCTATAATCATTTTTTGTAGGTTTGTATCAAAACTATCCATTGTTTCTGTGGAGAGCTTCACAGTGTCATAATATTTAAAACAATTTGTTCCAAGACAGTGAGTTTTGGGCTGGTGACTGCAAGTAGTGCTGACATAGGGAATGTGTTCCTGGCTTATGTAGGAAAACAGGCTAATCCAACAATTAAATACAAAAAATGAGTGGTAACGTGGCATGGCATGGCAAATGAAGGCATATTGTTATTCACGGTACCTGGTACAGCAGTGTGTCCAACATACTGATGCTGAAAACCCTGCCAGCAGCAAAGGGCAGTCGAAACATAAATGCTAAATTAGATCCCTTCTCCCGTTCTTTCTGTGTGGAAATTAAAAATAATAATTAAAAAATATTAGTGCTTTTGGAGGGATTATAATACCAATTTGATGCTACCTTGAAAGAGACCAAAAGTATGAAAATTCCTTTACTCTGAATATAGTTTCCATGAATAGGTAGTGTATGTTCAGTACTTACAGGTTTTCAGTTTGAAAGATGTTGTTAAAGGCATATGTTGTTTCAATCATTACATCTGCAATTTGATGTTCTACCAAATCATCTTAGACAAAGACTGAGGGATTTCAACTGTGTTTAAAGCAAAGCTCTTTTTATTCCCAATCCGTATTTCTTGGGTGTTGACAGTGGACTCCCAGGTTCAGAGTCTACTAGGAACATGAATTACAAACTGAGGGAACAATATTTCAGAGAATGTGCAAGGAGATCAGGCAGACCAGGGCAGAAACAAACGTTTCTGTGTTTTGATGCTTCTGGGGAAGAGAAGCAGAAGAACATAAATAGTTACTTATTTTTCTTATCACAACTCATACATGGAGAAATCACAGCAGTGTGCTTCCTTTTCTTTCAGTTATTAGAGAGTAAAAGAACAGACTGGATGTGATTTTTCCTGTTTTAAGGAGAGACGATACATCAAGCTTTCCATTCAGAGACGTCAAGAATGTGTTCTCAAAGTACAGAGAAGTCATGTTTTGGAATGGAGAGAAATACCCATCACATGCATGCACCAGTCTGTGCTTGGGGCTAACAGTCTCAGAGGCAGCTTTGCAGGGTGGGATGTGGGGGTCCTGAAGGATTGAGAATTGAACATGGGCTGACAATGAGCCCTTGGTGCAAATGTGGCTAACAGAATCCTGGGTATTAGGAGTGTTGCCAGTAGGTCAAGGGAAGTGATAGCTTCTCCTCTTCTCAGCACTGGTGAGGTCAAATGTGGAATACAGTGTGTAGTTCTGGGCTCCCCAGTACAAGAGAGACATGGGTGTTCTGAAGAGAGTCCAGCTAAGCGTTACTGAGATGATCAAGATATTGGAGCATGAGGTAAGAGTGAGAAAGTTGGGACTGTTTAGCCTGAGAAGAGGTTTTGGGAGTTGTGGGTGGGCTCGCTGATGCTGATTTCATTATTGTGTACAAATATTTGAAGGGAGGATGTACAGATGGTGGAGCCAGGTTCTTTTCAGTGGTGCCCAGTACTGGGACAAGAGGAAATGGGCATAAACTGAAATGCAAATAGTTCTTTCTGAACATACGGAAACATTTTACTGTGAGGATGACAGAGCGGCAAACCAGGCTGTGGAGTTCTTCCTTAGAGATGAGCAAAAACTGTCTGGATGTGGTCCTGGGCAACCTACTCTAGGTGACCCTCTTCGAGCAAGGGCCGTTGGCAAGGAAACTTCCAGAAGTTGCTTTCAAATCCAACCATGCTCTGATTCTGTGATGTGCGAAGTATAAGTCTGTTCTAGCTAGTGAATCATCCAAGCGTGTTTAGGTTCAATTGCAGCATCCTGTAACCTCTGTCACTGTTGGTTTCACCTGCTGATTCCTGTAGCTTTATATGAGCAGAGTTGAAAAGGATGTCAAGGAATAGGACTTTCTAGTTAAAAGTACTTAAAGTAACTCTTACTGTCATTAATCCACCCCTTGTAAAATGTCACCTCTGATCTGTTCAGGTAAAGGGGGCCTCAAAATTTTAGAGAAATATCTCAGTACTTGGTGGTTTTTATTAGTATTATTAATTCTAAGCATTCTCTATATTCTGAACAAATGCTGTTGGCTTGTATTAGAATACACCATTTTAGGGCAAAAATAGTCTGGAACAAGCATCTTCCAACTTAAGTGTATACTACAATGATGTCGTTACAGTAGAAAGTTGTATATTCTACTTTTCCTCAGCATTATACAAACTAATGCAGCTCATTAAGTCACAGCTCATTCCCAACCAGGTCGGCGCAGATACTTCTAACTCGCTTTGTCAGAGAGATCACATCTCTCACTAGCAGTTCCTGCTCCATAAAGAGGGACCCAAAATCTTAGAATTCCAAGTGCCACCAGTGGCTCAAGTTGTGACAACCAGTTGTTAACTCACAGGCAACATTCAAACCAAGTGTTACCTGAATGATAGAAACTGGCCTCCAGAACTCTGGCTGGGTTAAGATCGCTGATTTGCTGTGGGTACTTCTCCAGCTGGTGATGGGGGTACCAAAGCCTACTGGATTGTGTGGTCCAGCGCTGCCTGGCACACTTTCTGGGCTCCCACTGTGACCCATGCCATGTGAGCTGCTCTGCTAACTTTTAAAATCTGTTAGCTACATTCTGGCTGACTGGCTAAATAAGCTTTCCACAAAACAGCAGATTATTCCCTAATTTGCAGGCAGGTCAAGACTACAGGTGCAGGCCCATTATTATAAAATATACATATAGGAATTGGTAATAAGCAGACTTCTGTCTGTTCTTCTATATGCAGATATGTTTGTCTACCACAAGTGCTTTTCTACTTATCACTGTGGAAAGAATTGTAGTTAACGCGTTCAGCTTCACTTTCTTTTCCAAGAATCTATTTCCATATTATTCAGTTTAGGCTTATTTATCATGCTTTTCAATTAAAATAACTACTGTCCAGCCTGCTGTTGCAGTTGTCTAGAGTCTATGTACACCTTGCTACTCAGGTAAGCATACCAAAGCTAAATGGAAAAAAATCTCATACTTCTTCCTTACATACGGTCACAGTCCTCTCTTCTTTGTGCTTTTCCCTCACTAAGTCGTAAGAGGAAAATACGCCCTTACAGGTCTCCCTTGTTTATGAAGTATAACTGACACAGCAATTACAGTATAAGCCCATTAACTCCAACAGGCAACACTGTACTGTCCACAGGAGATATTTAGAGGTGCTTGTGCAGAGCAGGTCTTTTTTCAAGAGTAACCTCCTTAAAAAAAAAAAAATCCAGTAAAATATTTTGTCCCATGAATTAAATACTCTTTCAAGTGTACAATATCATTTTTATTTGACATTACAATATCAGGTTGAGTTGCTTATATTTCTGGAACAATGTAATCACTAAAAGCGCAGTAGGAATGCCAGTTTAACTGAGGAAAATCAATAGTTTAAATGAAGAACCAGAGAAGCATGTGTCCATGTACATAAGCTTTTTTTTTTCAGAATGTAATTTCAAAAGCATCTGGCAAACTTGCTTCTCTTGTTGAATCAATAGGGGGAAAAAATACCATATACTTGATTATCCTTAAGTTCAATGTGTTTAGACTAGAATTGAAATCTGCCCTTCATGGTTCAGGTTCATTGCTAAGATTTACACTGCTTCTGTGGAACATTAGACCAAGTAGAAGTACTGAACTGAAATCTCAAAACAAGCCAGGGAAAGCAGAGGACTGTTGTCTTGCACAGAGGGGGGGAAAAAAAAGCTTGGTTTTGTTGAAGTTGGTTTTCTGTTATTTTTTTTTTTTTGTTGCTGTGTGGTTTGAGCAAAGCTCTATATTTTTATTCTTTATCTGTGACTCAGTTTTTCTTTACCGTGAGAAATGCATGTACGCAGACACAATGCGTGCAAGTTCTGGCTGAAATAGCAAAGAGTGCTTCTAACAAGTGTATTTCAGACAAAATTGAAGAGAGCAGGAGCTTAATTGTGCAAAGAACACTTGTTTAGAAAAGCATGCTATTGGCTTACTGGTGTTAGCCACAGAGATAAGACCGTATATATTCTGTAGCTCTACCCCATGTATTTGAAAGCTTTTCATTTATTGCAAAATAGATATGGTTTGTTTTAATATTCAAGTATTTGTTGTACAACTGCATGCATATCATAGCATACGTTACATTAAATTCTTTGATTCGTGCCACAAAATATTTTACAGGCAACTGATTGTGAGGTGACAATCCACAAATCATATGAATGAGGTGTAGTGTTTCTCCTTCCATCTTTCTTTGGGAATTTGCTGAGGATTCTGGTTTTGCGCCATGAAGGGGTGGGTTAGGGCAAAGGACGTATTTTGAGAAATACTTCTGCTTTGTAACCTGAAGCCCCGCTTTGGCGACTCTGTCAGTGACTGAAAGAGATGTACGGCCCTTCTTGATTTAATATATTCTCTTCCAATATAGACAGCAATATGGAACAGCCCTGGAAGGCTGTAAATGTTGTGTACCAGCAATGCAAAGTTGTTGTAAGGAATGTACAAGGACATAGCATGATCCACGCGGGTTTTGGGGTCATCCAAAAACAGAAATGTGATGAAGTTCGGTGGCTTGCTACAGAGAACAGGCAAGTGCATTGTTAGTTCTTATAAATACCAGTTGTTGCGTGTGTGAGATACAGCTGACTGAAATAAAGTCACAGAAACCTCTTTTTAGTCCCTTTCTTGATCTAAGTGATTTGGGATCATTATCACTTCACCTCTTGAATACTTAATGATATCTTGCACTATTTTTTAGTTGCTTCTGTTCTAGCATTTTAGCACGAATAGATTCATTTTCCATTGTTGATCTGGAACTGCTCTCTACAGATCTCCATTAAACAGCAAAATGTGCATGCTAATTATTTATGCTTTTAGCATTACTGTTACTTCATATCTGCTTCAAATCGGAACAGTACCAGAAACAAATGAAGGCAGCATGTTTTATCCTGAACCAAGTTGAACAACTTATGAACTACACCATCACCTGTGTAGTGTTCGCTCCAAACATTAAGATGGGATGAGTGGGCAGTATCAACAATGGGCAATTTTAATTGCAAGGGAGAAAATGTTCTTCTTTTTAAGATTAATGATATACTGCAATTTCAGCATTGTGTGGTTTGGATAGGAAGTTAATTAACCGTTCAGCTTCCAACTGAAAGTTCACAACTTCGCATTTGTGCAATAAATTAAAGATACAGATGGAGCTAGAATATTTCAAATTACTTGCAGTATCATTGTTCTGTGAGGCAAGGAAGAGCCTGCATAAGGCTAGAAAGAGAGCTGACATACAAGTCCTGGTTTCATTGTGTTGAAGTAGATAGGTTGCTGTCCATCGAGCAGCCCAGGAGCAATTGTAGAAATCACATACTGGAAAAGCAGCTACTGCTATTCTTGCTGCCCCTAGTCATTAAGTTGTATGTATGAAGGGAGTATGTTTAAAATAAATAAAATTTGCAGCTGGCGATAGTCCACCAAGGACATAAGCTAGGTTAGAACACAGTACTGAAGGTCTTTCAGCTGTCAGCATTTGATGCCCTGTATGAATTAGCAACGCACGATTCCAGCCAGTTCCGGCTTAATTCTTTCTGCAATTAGCACTGAGGGGAGGCGTTGTAAAATGTAGGAATCAGAGGTGCAAACCTTTCTGGATACAGAGAGTGGGATAATGCTGATGAAAATGTGCCTCCCAATGCAATCTGTTCCTTTCTTTGTAACAGTTCCTGTCTAGCTTCTTCATGACTCTCAATTTTTTTGCAAACCAAAGCGCCACCTAAATAAGATTTAAGCCCTCTTTCTGTTTCAGGCCAAAGACAAGAAGATCACAAAATATCACCTAGGCATTTGCATCTTTTGGTCAGCATGTTGATTCTGATAAAACATCTTATCCCGTCTCATCGAAACAAGCTGAATTTACAAAGAAATCCATTCTTGTATAAGAAATTGGGAGCTGGCCTGTGAAGATCAGCTTGGGTGAAAAGGTTGTTTTCCATTACAAAATACATTACATGAACACATGTGTCAACACTATGTCAACGTTACACAGTAAGTAGCAAAAATACTTGAAATTTCAAACATAGACCCAGATTTTAGAGTATTTACTGTGCAGCTAGAAAACTGAAGTTTTATGTTAGTTCTGCATAATAAAAACGACTTTAGCATGAACTCAGATTTTTCTAAGGTAACTGAGACGCATAACATGAAGAAATTGGGAGTATACCTAGATGAATAGCAGAATGGGGGGGGGCAGGGGAGGGAGAGTGACTGGAGTGAAAGAGTCTATTTGAAGACCAGCACCATGATAGTATTTGTCTGAATCTCATGAAGTAACTAGGAATATGGCCTGTAAGATCGTGAAAGTAATACTGAAAGTTTTCCAGACGGCAGAGGTTGGTCAGTCAGGTCATCATCTGTGAAAAAGAGGTTTGTCCCGGAATTTACCAAGTTAAGCAGGTAGCCAAAGTTACTATCTATGCTTTCTGTAATGTTTTAGCAGTAGTACCTGGGATGAGCCCAGGAGCACACATGGCTAAGCAAATGAAAGTCACCTTACCTCCTTATGGCCTCTCTGTTTGATAACTTGAAAATGCCAACACGCACACTGGCACATATGGGTTTATCTAGCATTTAGTAGTGTTACTATCCTGATCATCGGTAGGACTGTCCTGTGAAAGAGAACTGATGCTCTCAAACTGTCATGATAATGTAAGTACCAGATGCATGGAAATGCTGACAGGACACATGATTACAACACTTTTACATCAAATTGGAATACAAACTGCATTATTCGAGGAGATGTGTACGTATTGAGTGTTTAGAATATCCCAATGTTTTCTATGCTAATTGCCCGTCAGCCTCTTGGAATATCCTATTAGCTCTAAATATTCAGCTGCCCAGAAATACTCAGTTTTCCTTGGTCAAACTGCATCCACCTCTGTGTCTAGAAAGCTGGTGGAATAATATTATAAAGTGGCAGAACTCAAATCAAATTGCATTCTTAAATGAGGGCAAAATTCAGACAGAAGATGAAACAAAAAAAACCTGTTAGATTAGTGCTACAACCACAAAACAGTTTCACTGTTTCCACTTGTTTTGGAAGCATTGCTACAAAATCATAAAGTGTTTTAAAAGTGTAACATTGAAATGGCGGGAGGGGAAGGCAGATCTCCTTGCTTACCTTTTCCAATTTGGACAGAGCGAGAGAATAGCAGTCTTTGGCTCTGAATTGCATGAATCTCATATTGGCAGGGTGAGTTAGTTCTGTGATGATGCTTAGGCTTGAGAACAACCTGTATTTTAAAAGAACGTTGCAGTTACAAGCTCTAAATAGAATAGTTCACAAATGTAAGGCTCTACATAATTCTGTGACTTGCGTTCTTGTCCAGGTTTTTAATTAAGCGCCTGAAAACTTGAGCCTTTTTTGGCAGTATAAAAAGCTCGTAGAATAGACTCTGACATAAAGCTCTAGCTTTGTCATATTATACCGATAATACATGGTAGTCCTCAAGCATTTTATGTGCTTTTCTTGGAACCTGAACTTAGGGAGTTAATGTCAAATAGACTGCACAGTACTCTTTTTTCATCTCTTCAGTCTTTGCCCTCAGTTTTGAAGGGACGAACTTCACTGAAACAGTAATTCATGTAGAGCATAAATGTGGCAAAATGTATTTCAAAAACTACCTAGCAGTATGCGTGTTAATGTCATCTTATTGCAGTTGCTTTCCATGTCTGTCGAAGCTTTAAAAAAAAAAAAAAAACATGATTAAATCGCATGATTACAGAAATGCTGGACATTGTTATGCTAGCAGCTCTGTTCCTGTGAATAACCAGATATTATGATCGCATAAGAGAAAATGGAGTTGGTAAACTGGTTGAGAATCTGAATCACTTAATGACTTCTTGTGTGCGCTGTAGCTTGAAAAGCACTGTGTGTGCTCAGGAATTTCTGTAGCTGTTGAAGCTACTGCAGTAGCTACATGAAGTCTATTACGTTCTACTAAAGATTAAACACTTAGGGGATAGAGCCCACATACATGGGTTAAATACATGGTAAACCTGAGTTGCAACTATGGTACAACTTCGTTTGTAGCCTATATATTAAAAAAAGGAAATCCTGAAAATACTCTGTACGTATGAGCTTCTATCTCTTAAGTAGCCTAAGGAAAAGGTCTCGAGGAAGAATATATTTCCTCTTTAAATTCTGTTTTCTTCTGAGTTAATATGTATCATGTAGCATATAACTACTTAAGTTTCTGCCGGCTGGAAATGTTTCTGGTATTGCTGTGTTAGCGGACAGGCATTGAAGTTTGAGAAACAACAGTAAAATAGTTAGAACTAAAAGTAAATTAATCAACTGAGCTAATGATAAAATGTACACGATCTGCAGAAGATTGGCAAGTTACTAGGATTCCACTACAGATAGATTTAGTTCATCATCAAGGTACAAAAGCAGATGTCTGTTACAGAAGACGCTACGAACCTGCTAGAATTCATACTTGGTATTTAAGGGGGCCCTCTAGCGGAATTACGGGGAAAAAGTTTCAGGTTGTCGCAGCAAGATTGCCTCTTAACCCTGTTATAAGGCACTGCCTGCAAGCTTTCAACAACGGGACAGGCCTCTTCTTTGCAAAGATTCCTCTTCTCTTCTCCATCTTGTTGTTGTGGGTTTTTTGTTTGTTTGTTCTTATTTAACAAGAAAAATGGCTTGGGAGGAGAAAACCTCAATCAGCCTGATGGAAGCCATCTTGTTGTTGAACTGGTATTTGGAAATGGGACAAGTGAGAGATGGATGCGAGCCAAGAGGATAAAGTCTGAAAACTATGTAATGCCATCATAATGCCTTGTTTGGTTCATTTATAAATTGGTGCTGATTGCTAAATCCCATCTGAATTACAAACTCATTAGGTATACTGCTATTAACAAACTTCTTGCAGTTTTTGAAACATAGCCATCAAAATGTTAGCTAATAAGAACTTAACACAGGACTTCCCAAACACCAGCACTTAAATCCGTTAATTAATAGAAAGAGTAAATATAAACACTCCTTCCAGTACAGATTCTCTGCCTAGGGAAGCCTGTTTTACTGAGGTGGTGCTCAACGATCAGTTTCATATTTTACATTGAGAAGTATCTCTGGGACGCAGCCGCAAACTGTAGTTGCTCCTTGTACTTCTAAACTATGCTAACTTGTTCTTTTCCAGCCAAAGGATTAAGAATTTCCTTCTTAATTCGGTGCAACTCTTTGAGTAACTCCTTTTAGCTGTAAGTCTGCTAAGTTCGTGTTGTGTCAGAATTTGAATTGGTATGGAACAGCTTCTAGCCTTAAAGGCGCTAATAACTCAATCACGTTATAAACAACGCATCCGTCTCCTGAACAAAGCTGAATGGGGAAAAACTCTTCTGACAAAGCAAGCTCATTAATTCATGTAAATCAGGGAATAATGCTAGAACAGGCTTATCAGAGCTCGTAACTCAGGCCAAACAGTATCTCAGTGCGCTTGCATCGTCTTTTCAGTGCTGTCCGCAACCCATAATGAGGTCGGCTGATTTGAGTCAATCAGATCAAGGAGATTTAGGTTAACTTATATTTTCTGAATGACTTTATTTCGTATGACTCAACTGGAATCTTCTTCATTCATGGAAGTATGTTTGAGAACAGCATACGTTAGCAAAACTCCAGTGATGTAAAATCCTTCCTTTAATACTATAGGTTTTGTTCGGTGCTGTTGTGTTCCTCCATGTCCCTCCTCTTCTTCATTAGTTTCTTACAGATATTACTAGATAACCAAAAAAACCTTTAAACATGTCTTAAAGGTACTTCATAAAGTTATTTATGTTCATGTGTTGAATGTAGCATATTCTGCATAATAGGTGAACATCACTACTTTACGCTTTTTTGATAAACTTAGTTATTCGTGCAACTTTGACGTTACGTAAAAATGCAGTGAATACATTGCGTGTGTTTGAGGAGAAGTAAAATTAGGAAAAAAGGTCAAATACAACAGTTCAGAGAGTTGGCAAAGTTTTCTGGAAACAGTGTTAATTCTTAAAACATGGTATTTATTGTGATTTATTTTGCATTTGCAAAAAGGACTATGCAGTCTTCGAGTTATACTGAACCAGTTGTATGCTTTGTACATGAGTAAACCTGCCATCTAGTTGTAGCCATTGTGCAGAACAACTGAAGAGTTATGCAGCAAGTTCTGCTAGTTGGATAGCTCTGATACGTAAGGTAATACTGTGGTTTTATTTATTTAGTGTTAGACTAGGTAGAACACAGCTATGGGAAAAACCAACTCCTACTAAACAAATTATATTCATTATTCAATCTATTTTTCTGCTTTGTATTTGTGGCACAACATTTATTTCTGGAAATCTTAGTGATGCATGCCAGAGCCTCAGTGAGACACCCCACCACAGTGTGGTGGTGATTACACCTGAATGATCCATGGATTAAGGTCAATTATAATTTCTAAATTTGATGTGTGATTATGAAACACATCTGTGTTAAAATGAGATGCAAATTCAAAACCTCGAAGTTAAAACAGGACAGAACTAAAGCTTCTTATGCAGCATAGATTTTGCTTCTTTGGAGTGCGGGCAGTAATGCTAATGGTATTCAACTACATAGTTGCACAGTTGTGTTTAAAAAACAAACAAACAAACCTGTTGAAATCCTTTGGATTTCATGTGCTTATTTTCCTTGACCAAATCTTACTAAAACAAACCACAGCAGGTGTTGGACTTAAGCACTATACCAGGGAAGCCTTTCTTACCTGTCTGTATAGTGTATATATTTGCTTTTGGTTTGGGAAGTTGTTTTAGGCACACACATGCCTAAAAATTGAAGTTTTGTTGAAAAATCAGTATGCAAAATTTCAACAATTAACTTCATAGTAATGCATAAGCTGCTGCTTCAGAAGGATCTGTTTTTTGAATTGTCTTTAGTGGTACAAAAACTGCTGCACTAAGGAAATTGTGGGTTTCTTGGTCCTATTTTCAAAAGCAGCATTTTTGTCTTTTCTGTAAACCTGAAAATTGTCTATTAGAAATGATCCTCCAATTTGGGGATGAGTTTTGTCTGAGATTTCAAGAGAATTATGCCAAGAAACACAGTTTATTGCTAAGGCTTTTCCCCACGTGACAAGGGGAAACAACAACAAAAAACACACTCTAATCTGAATACAGAAGGCATTATTAGGTATTTCATGATTAACTTACACGTAAGAAGAGACTGCAAAAATCTCTTACCTGAAGAGTGTTTGAACATTGACAATAGTCTTAGCATCTGCCATGTAGTCTTCCTCAGCACTCATTGTACTCTCTTTGTCTACCACCACCATATTAGCTGCAAAGGTGACCCCACATCTCAATAAGTCATCTAGGCTTTTGTGAGGAGAAAGAGGGAGAAAGATACCAACAGGTCACTTAAACCTGGAATGCTTAACAGATTAGTGATGGTTGGTACTGATAAATCACATTGAGTTGCTGGTTCCCTGCAACTCCATGTACGTACTATAACTTCTACTACAGTCTATGTCAAAAATATCACAAATTGACCAAATAGAATAGCAGTTACTTTGCTTCAAGTCATACAGAATACGCTTCAGTAGGTTGTTATGGTCAGTCTCCTCTTGCTAAAATTGTAGAATTATTTCAAATATTTAAAATGAGCCTTTAACAGTTATATGGAAAGACTGTATGTGCTTACATGTTTCAACAATTTGCTTCATTATAGTTATTTTTGGCAATAAATGGATCTAAAATGGTTTCAGTTGCACTTAACCACAATTATGTTACAGTTCCCGAATGTTAATAAGGATTCTAATGGGACATCTAGAAAACTTCTTTTTTGTCTGTATAATTGGGGTGTTCTTACAGTGCTTTTAGGAGCAGCCGTATCTCAGTAAAACATTTCACCCGCTGGACAATATCTACTATGAAACTTGACCACAGAAGACAAGCACTGACAACTAAGTTGTGGTTGCCAGCATGCCTTATGTTTATTTCCAAAATGAAGCATGTTTTGGTTGTTAGTTTCTATGGAAGAAGTTACTTAAGGAACAGTTCTGGAAAAGTTTCAGAAGGATTTTCTTTGTAATAAAAGCTGCTAGGAACCAAGCAACTCTTCAGTGAAAATGAGAAGAAAGGGTATTTCATGGTTTATAGGGGAAATTGAAAAGCTGCTTTTTTTTTACATCATTCTGTTTACTTCCAAGGGGAAAAAAAGCTATTTTGTCATTAGAATTGCTTCTCGTTTGGTAGTTGATCTAATCTGTAATATTGTCTTAATGATACTGATTCAATTTTTATTGCTCTCAATGATCTTCTAAGGCTTCCAAGTTTTACATACCCTATTATAAATCTGTTTTGAAATGTTAGAATAAGGAAAAGGATACACATTATTGGTGTTTATTTTACAATTTATATGTATTTTTCCAAAACAAACGTTCTGGGAACTGCAGTTTAACTGGTGGTTGACTATTAAGAAAAACGTTATATGACCTTTATGAACAATATCAGTGCACATGTGGAAATCTGACCTTTCTCTAAGTAATTTAATGACTGCTATTTCAGTCTTTCAGTGGATGAACATAGCAGCATATTCTAAAACACAACCGTATTTTCTGCATTTCAGTGATGCAAAAGCTATTTTTTTAGTTGTACTACTACTTTTAGCTATTTTCAAAGATGTGGAGAGTTACAAAAATGATTTATTAAAATTCTAATTCAGTTCTCAAAATTTCTTAATATTTAACTGATTCCTACAGTACTGGAATCTGTTCAGTTACAGATCTCACATCTTTTCTACTTGAAGTCGGTAGAAGATGTTTCTGCAAACTTGGTACATTTTGATGAAGTTCATTCGAGCTATGGATTTTTGTAAAGGTGTTTTTCTGTGGGCTACTCACTTTTAACAAAAAGGAGTGGTATACAAGAGTAATTCTTTCTGTAGCTTTCCCTTCAAGTAGGTGACATTCCATGCCAAGTGACCACAGGACAAATGTATTAGTTAAAAGGTAGCAGATGGCTTTTTAAAAATTCTTTGGAAATATATTCCAGAGATACTAAGAAAGGAACATAGTATATTTTACATTGTAGCATCTAGCTAAATGTGATCAATTTCTATTGTTTGTATATGACTTTAAAACATTTAGGAAAACACAGAATAAGTATGAAGTCTTGTTACTGATGAAAATAGATGTAAAAAAAAAAATAGACTGCAGAATCTGACTGGATTTTGAAGTGACTGTATTGTCAGAAATGATGCATATGTTCATGTTAACATTACTTCATGCTTGAGAATTTTGCATAGTGATTTCTTTGTTAGACTGTAGTCCTCAGTTTTATGCATTCATTTCTTAAAAATAAATAAAAATAAGCAACCCACACCTCTGAACAAACAAGAGACACCTATAGGGAAGGATCTGGTGATTTCCTTTTTGAAGTAAAAGCAGTAATTTTTATTAGAATTTAATCCTCCAAGTTAATTAAACTAGTATGAGGTCTTTGGGTTATTAATTATTTTGGATACTGTGAGTCAATTCAATTAGTTTGCTGGTATGAACTGTCTACAACTGTTATAGAATTAAGGCCTTAAAAAAAAAACGTAGTTATTAACAACCCGAGACACATTGTTTCTTTAGGAGAACAAATCAAGAAAGTGAAAAAAATTTCTATAGATTCACTGCAGATCTCACAGTGACTGAGATACTGCCACGGTAAATGTGCAACTCTGTCACTGTTATAAATAGTATTAAAGCCCTTGTCACTACAGGATGGAACTTGAAAAAGGTTGAATCTCTAAAATTTTCACAGAAAAAAATGGATTCTGCTACTTGGGGCAGGAAATAAATTATTTGATGTCCATGTGGAGAATGAGTATTATGGCCTTGTGGCCCCACCTCAATAGCAGCCACGTAGTGAAGCAAGCTATTTTCTACTTGGATTTGACACCCTAGACACAGGAGCTTACTAAAATGCTAATGAGTCATTGCTCCTCTCTCTTCTTTGTCATTTCTGCCTGATTTTTACGTTAAATCTATGTTGCTAAGCTTAGATATGCAAATATATTCCAGCAGAATTTCTGAAGACAAATACAGGAGTAGGCGAATATTTTACGTAGGGAAAATGAAGACTGTTGGATGCATTTGAATTCATTACTTTTAATTTTGTTTACAGTCTATAGCTATTTTACATAACCCTGGTCTGTAAATGGTAACTACACATAGGATGTCACTAGAATCAGAGCTATTATCTGGCAATTTCTAGAGACATACTAATAAAATAAATGTTAATGCTTGGGTTTTGAAGGTACTAAACTGTGTTCCCTATCATATTTTTTTACTAACAATATCGTTTAGAAGCAAGAAATTTGAAATCCCCAACTATAGCGCACAGACACAAACCACGCATGCAGATGGATCATCTTCAAATATAACGCACAGGTAGACATGCAATGACAATACACAAAACAAGCCACTGACCACTACAATGTTAAGTGTGCTCACGGTTACTTCACCTACTTGTCGATAGAGCCCACCATGTAGTAAACCATTGGAAACCAACAGATTGCATCCAGAAAATGCATATCTGGCCTAAGCAGCAGATGGGATTACAAAATGAAACACAATATCACAACAGCAGCATCTCTTAAAAAATACTTCCAAAAAAAAAAAAACAGGTAGTTTTGGATGGTAGTTTTTTTTAATTAAAAAAAAAAACACCTTGGCAGTATTATTTCTTTACACAGGTAAAAGGATTGCAGAAAACTGTGAATCAACAGTGCTGTAATCATAAGGAATGATCAGAATGATCACATGCTTATTAATAAATGCACCTCTTAAATCAGAAAATTTATGGCACAGTACAATTCCAAATACAGAAATGAATGGTTGATTTCAAAGATACGCTGCCAAGTTGTATGCCAGTGCATGAATCAGGGATACTTAAAATAGGAAGTGAAAACTTGATCAAAATGTGCAGTAGAATCATTGAGTTTTACCTAATAGCTCTATTCAAGTCAACAAGAAAATCTTGAAGAAAACTATTATTTTAAAACAATGTGAAAAATCAAGTTCTATTGTTTGTTTGTCCGTAACTTTTACTGGATTTCTTCTTGTCTACTGAGAAACAACTGAAATCTCAAAAAATGAGACTTACGGATCTCAGAATAGGCGTACTGTAATAAAGAGGGTCGATAAACAGAAAATAGGAATGTAACAAAAAGGCATAGGCAGGTTCATCTAAGGTGGCTGGATTCCTGAGTCTGGTGAAAGAAACTGCAAAATGCCAGTTGGCTTGAATGGCACCAAGAACTCAGCCTAATGCGTGCATGGAAAGCATGCTGGCTTTTCAGCTAGGACTCTACAACCCACTGAATGTTGGGAGGAGCCGCTGCAAACGCTGTGTAGAAGGTAAAACAATAAGGCTTCTAATTTAATTAACAACCACAACTTAACTTTTTGTCATTAAAAAGTAATTTTAGGTGTAAAATTACAGCACTGAAGTATGTTAGCTCAGGCACTAGTGGAAAAGACAGCAGGCACTAGAGGGCACTGTATGCTCGCATCCGTAAGCTTGAGTATCAGTTTGTAAGAAACTTATAAACCAGAAATCTTTAAAGAATAATTTCAGCTTTTACCAAATTTTGTAATTCATTTTATGCCATACATACGTATACTTAAAACCTTCGCTTTGCAAACACAAGTGTATACGGCTTCATTAAAAAGCTGGGCTGTTTGAGACTAAGGTAGAACATTTCCCTGTGGATCTTTGCATAAAAAATCACTTATAGTAAACCAGAACGTATGTATGCTAACCAAAGCGTCGGTTTAGCATCAGAATCTGTACAACACGTCTTCTGATGTAATTTCTTTAAGTCATGGTTCAACTGAATATTCTGTATCTGACTAACCTCCATTTCTGTGTCTCCCAAATTGTGGTTTTATGTAAGCAGCACCAAAGAGCTGCAATTGTAAGTTCTTAAGCAGTACTGTGGTACTCCACCCCCTCATCGTTCCCCCTCCCCAAAAAAAAGTCTTTTATTTAAGTTCAAATTATACATGCAGTAGTCTTGTCAGAGAATACTTTATTTTCTGAAATTTTAAAAAGCTAATGTAAGAAAGGCTAATAATTTCAGCAATCTCCACACAGATATGGTATTAACAAACAGCAATGTTACAGGTTGATACGATTGCAGAGAAAGGGAATTAGACTAAAGAACTGCTTATCCTGGAGTCTTAAATTATTAAAAATGTCCCAATTAAGGCCATTATGTGCCTTGTTGCAAAAGTAGTGTTTGAAGTGCAGTTTCATAGCTATGAAAACGTTACACAGGCGGATTTTATGGTGCTTACGAAGTTATTTAATTTTAGCAGCTATTCTTATTATTTTGAGTATTTTAATGCTTCCTTTGAAACATCATCTGTGAAGAATAAGGGCATTAGAATTTAATACAGCCATTTACAGTCAGCAGAAAGTCACTTTTGTATATGACAATGAATATAGGTTCTATATTTTTTCACTTTGTGTAAAGATGTATGTGCCATAATGTTTTTGATTTTAAGTTGGCCATCTGAAGAGTGATCACCTATCAAAGGAATGATAAAATGATTTTAAAATGCATCACAAAAAGAAAAAAAAAAAAAAGAGAGAGAAATATATTTAAAATGTACATACGGGTTGTCCAGGAGTAATACAATGGGATTGAGTTCTTTCTTTGGTCTGTAATAAGCTCTAAGTGGAACGATAAAATTATATAAGCCATTTCCAGCAGTTTCTGCTGCAACAATAATCAATTTATTTTTGAATCCGTAGGCTTTGGCATCTTCATAGTAGTTATGCTGGCACCCCTAAGATTAAAACGAGAAACAAGTTCAGTGGATGTGAATAAAGACATTTAGCGGTATGGAAGGTTTTACCAGTAGAAATAGAAAATTGTATCAGCTGACCTGAAACAGACCCAATTAGATAGATGCAATGCTTGGTGATGAGAAAGGATGAGGAAATTAGTATGTAATAAAGCTCATATCTAAGTAAAAACTAGAATTTAAATGTTCCGATGCAAGAGACGAATGCAGTTTTATCCAATACCAGAAAACTCCCTTTACCTTATCTAGTCTTAAACAACAGAAGGGGACTTTTTCATGCAGAAGATGACAAAATGTGGGAGAACTTCCAATATAGGGAGAGTAAGGAGGATAGCCTTTGGCATACCTAGCAGAATAGAAAAAAAAAAAAACATTTTTCAGTACAGCCAGTTGACAAAACACGGTTCATTATGCAACTGTTTTATGGGATGTTTATACCTACATCTAAGTTTAACAGTTATTTGTGGACTAACAGTCAAGTATATTAAATGAACAAAGGTATGTATTTTAAATCTTTGACCCATTCTATAAAACGTATTGACAGCTGTTGTATTTTCATGAAACAAAGGAATTCTGTGTGGCTCTTTTTTTTTTTTGTATAAGCGTCTTTGGAAATGGGCTGATACGTTGTTGTGTGTGGTCTTAGTGTTTTAAACGCACTGTAAATTTCTAATGAAGGAAAATTAAGAAGAAACTAGAAAACATAGTAGGACTTCTGCTCTTCCTTCGTCATTTGTCTTTCAGGATCTCATCAAGAATGAGTGAGGTCATTACCTTCTTTTACCAAAAATGAAATTTCTGATTGGCCTTCATTTATAATAAGAGACCACGTGATAGTGAGGAAGACTGTCACTTGCAGTGGGAGTTGGAATAGTTTTCAGGTGCACATACGTGATGAGAATATCCACAACCTTCAGGGAAGACTGAAAAAAGAGGAGGCCTTTTATATTCTGTTATTTCCGTTTGCAGACTGAAGATGACTTATTCTATTATTTTTTCATTGGATTTTTATGATCTTCCCTGGGGCTTCTCACACTTAGCAAAGTTGGAGATCTGAAGCTGCTAGGTGAGACACTGGCTTAATTGGGTATTTCGGTTATAATATCCTCATCAGTAATCTCAATAGACATAATTGCCTATCTTATTTTAATGGCGGTTACAGGATTTGCCTTTTTGTGAACAGTGAATCATTACTTTCAGTAATGCGCTAATGAGCATTTTAAATTAGATGTAATAATCTCATCTCGTATCACCTTTTGGATTGTTCCTATGTTTTGAAGTCAGATACCTAATCTTAGCGTTCAGCATGCCTGTTCAATTACCTGATCGTCAGCCCAGAAGTATTTATCTGCTTACAGCTGACTTGAGTCCTAGTAACTACGAACTGTAGGAAAAACGGTCATGAATGTCACTTCATGCGCATGCTATAAGCTGCTCCACGCAGATCTTTATTACAGCGTGTGGAAAACCTCCAGCAAACGGAGGAGATGACCTGTTTTTCCTCCTTCAAAACAGGCATAATGGTATCCTGCAACCAGACAACAGCATTCCTAAAAAAGAAATAATTCCTCTGTGTGTCTTGCTTGCTACAGCTTCTCGGATCGATCTGCACGTCCCAAAACTATCCCTGCTTATTTCAAATAATGTTACTTAGTTTACATTAGATATACATACTCTAAGCCTGCAGAGGCTTCATTGTCAGATGGAGTAGTTTCATCTTCTGACTGGTCACTTAGCAGGTCACATGCCTGAAGTGAGGATGAGTCTGCAACCTCCAGAACAGGCGCTATACTGGGCCGCCTGCCCTCTTTACCTCCCTCGGAAGGAAGAGCTAGTGTAGGTCCGCTGGACGTTTGGTATCCCGTGTCTTGTAAATCGATGGCCACAGTTCCTGAAGCAGTGTTGAAATTGGTTTTACAATGTGATTGTCAAAACTTTTAAATGAGATTGCCACACTTAGTAGGGATTTTCAGACCACGTGGACAAAGACTGAAAGGAATACTGCATTCATTAGTTGTGTTTATTATATAAAAGTATAACAAATATTTAAACTGCACTTGAGGAAGCCTTTTCCTGTAAATTTGCACTTTCTCTAACCATGGATATATACGCCAAGTATAATTAACTCATTAATATGCATTCCCAGTAGATTTTATACTTCATTCATGAACATCATTTAGTAATAATTATAAGTTTGACGCTACATGTAACAAATCTGCTAGATATCTTCATGTTTCTAAAACCTACATTGAAGTTGGCACCTGAATTCTTGATACCTTTAAATTTAATTTTTTAATTTTGTTTCTTTTTTAAGTTAAATTTTAAGATGTCATTTCCTGAAATGAGAGAGAAAATGCAGCGGTTGGATGAGATTCTTTGTTGCAGTAAAACCAACTAGTATCTTGGCATGGAAAAGAAGATAAATCTTGATGGAAATTTCCATTATGTATAAGTGGACTAACTGAAAAT
>NC_034415.1:2907429-2921230 GCF_002078875.1 Numida meleagris | reverse complement strand
AAATGCACTGTTTATTGAACGTGTTGTGAGACGTGTTTTTCTTTTAACTTACCCATGCTGGCTATTATACTGTGTACAGGCAACCTAGAAGCTCCGTGATAAGATAATTCTGACTCATGTCTTTTTCTGTGTTTTTCATGCTTCTTGAAAGCAGAATTCTCTTCTTTGGTGATATTTAGATAAAAGCATATATCTGTAGAACTCATGATATACCGAGGACCTGGATTCAGCAAAATGTTTTTGTTATCTTCCTTTCTAACACCAATCAGACAGACTCCAAACCTTAATTAGAAAAGGAGAAGCATGGTTCATTGTTCATAGTTCTGTATATACTAGAATTTCCACAGTCAAAAATGAGCCTTCTGTGTATTTTTAGACTTTGCAAATTGAATGTTTCCAGAATTTTGGATGTGCAATGTTTGACAAACGTTATCTCCTAAGTGGACCGCTTCTGATCAAGCAGTTTTTCTAAACTGTTGAATCCATAGGTATCTGACTCCAGTGTGTTTCTCTGTCTCCAGAGAGATTCTTCTAAAGCTGTCTCTGTTAATTTTTCTATCAGATGATTAATAATTTCTCAGAAGAGATTAATAGAGAAATGGATACATTATACGAAAAATGTATTTATCATGTTAAATTGTTCCATGTCATGGAAACTACTTTCAGAATGTTTAGCCCTTCACTTCTAAAAGTCTATTTGATTAGTGAGAAAAAAAAGAAGGAATTAAAACTAAAAAAATCTTTTTGTCACATGTTAAGTATGAAAATAAAATCAGTGTTCAGAGTTTGATATATGTTAATTTTGTTAAATATATATGAATATGTGATTCACATTCAGTCTGTATGTTCACTTCACATAGCAGAACTGAATAAAAGATGCATGATCTGGAACAGAAAGAAGATAAATTAACATTCTTGAAATTCAATCTAAATGGGGAAAAAATATTTGGAACAATCACCAGGGTATTGCAAGAACCATCTTAAAATTGAATGCTTTGCATAAACTGAACGTGCCATGAAAGAAGCTGGATTACCAGCTGATTCCTGAATTGAAGAACCAAAAAAAAATGGGAAAGGATTTGTGTTCGGATATAACCTTGTGACTGAAGTATGCTTCCCTCTGGTTGTCAAGCTTATCCTATACATCCTTTATATTCTATTCTCTCAGATTGAGCTGCCTGTAAAGAACCAATACAAGCTTTTATGTGACTAATTGTAACTTACAGGAGAATATCAGTGAAATAGATTAGTGGCCATATGTTTTAATCCAGAAACAGTAAGGCGTGACATTGCACTTTTGAATGCAGAGCTACATTTGGGACAAAATTTTCAAGTCAATCCTTTATAGGAAAATAAACATACTTTTTATGTGCATGGAAAGAAGCATAAGTGAAGCTTTTCCCCTCATACTCAGCAAAAAAAGTACTTTCTTCCAGGTTAATGTGAAACACTTCGTTACCAGAGCATCTGCCATACATTTTCTGCCACTGTTCTGATGATTGCTGACTCTCTCTGAAACATGTAGAGATAAAGAGAATAGTTTAAAACTTAATGTACCATTCTTATTAATCAGAGCATTATCGCTTCGCAGTAGAAAATATAAACGTCTACTGGAAAGGGCCTGTGGGCTAATCTGAAAGTAGCATCTGAGATCAAAGCTTGGTAATACTGTAACTATGAAGATTATTTGGATGAATTAGAGAGCATTTTCTGCTAAGTAACAGTTGGATTATGTACTTCAATACCAGGAGAAACATGGTGGAATTAGGTTAAATTCACACAGTAAGAAGTAGATTCACTGCAACTGAAAGATGACAGGTGAAACCAAGAGCGTGCTCGTTCTATTCATAAAGACAGTCTCTTCAGATGCTCCTTCGCAGATTGTCTGGCTCCTGTTTGAAGTGGTAAAGAATCATTGAAAATAACTGTTGTAGGCAGGACTCATTTGATTTATGTCACTTTGTACGAAATATTTTTTCTGCATTTGCTTATCTGTTTGTTGTCTTCAGCATTTACCCAGGAGGTGTTTTTAGTTACTGTGCCTCGTATGCTACCCTTTTTCTAGTACAAGAAAAGCAGTTATTACTTGAATCATTGCAAGGGTCCTTTACTATGTGCAGCTAACGTTTTTTATCCAAATGCATTGTTAGTGGAAATGTTCCAAACCTTACTAACACCAAAACTTGCAGAGTACGGGCCTCTGTCAGCCTCTTCCTTTACTGAGATTGTACAAGGAAACAAGGTTCCATCTGCGTGGGCTTTACTGGATATAGCGGATGCATTTATCTCTATCAGAACGTACAACTGACAAATATGCTCTGCGTTTTGTTTTCTGGAGCTAAGATCTCTATATGCTGGGACTTGCTCCTTCACATTCATTTCTACCCCTTCGCTATCTTGACACAATTTCTGTCTTTCTTCAGTTTCTATTTTTCCTCGCCCTCATGAGGCACAGAAACATTTTGTTTCAAGGTTAATGGATATAAGGTAAACACTTCTATTGCAACAGTATTAAAAATAGTGCATTAGATATAGAAGAGCAGAACTAGAAATCTAATGGCAGAATAAAATTGTTCCATATTTCATTTTACCCCCAAAACTGAAATGTTCACCTGTTCCAAGTCTGCTTGGTTCCAGTTAGCTGTTGAAAAGCTTCCCATGGTGCCGTTCTGTAACGATCACATGAAGTTCAGGTCAGAAATGATACTTTCTTCCAGTACTTTGTATTGTATTACAAACTGTGTTAGAGTTCTATTAATAGATTGGAAATATTTACAGAAAAATGTTAAGATTAATAATTAAGATCTATGATAAAATTATAAATAAGAATAAAGATAGAAATTTTGTGCCTGATAATCTGAATTCTTTGAACAGCTTAGATGAGAATAAGATGAATTGCGCCTAGCCTGGCCGCTGTGAATAGCATTAAAGCTAGATGGCATAAGCAGCAGCAAACTTCCCCTTAATCTAAATAGAAAGTTGGTCTGGTCAAAATTGCTTGGAAAACAAATGTTTTCCCTAACCTCCTCACAGATTTATACTGGTGTAGATAGGCTGTCTTTGATTTATGCATGTTTCTTTAGTTTACTGTTTATTGTCTTATCATTCTAATTAGATTAGTACAGAGTAATTATTTTTCTGTGTTCTGCAGCTATTTATTGCTTTCAATTTGCAGTAATTTCCATGTATAATTATCATCTTTTTTGATGATCACGAAGCTTACGTTACTATGTGTCACACTACTTTTTAATAAGTATAGGAAGTAGATTCCCCACGTGTACCATACATTAGTTGGTACTTGATTTACAGGCGTACAAACAGCTGCATCAATATTTTTAATCTACAAAGTGTCACTAAACACATTTATTCCATGGAAATGTAAGCCTGTACATTAAGAATTTAACTTTGCTGTATTAACAAATGACAAGAACCTAGAATTTGACAGTGGTCATTTTTTTCATCAGAGAAATGACAGAAAAGAAAGGAATGTTTTGTTCAGTGTTGTGATAATCTCCTCTGGTTGTATGCGTCTGAAATTCTGTGGAGAAAGAGAAACCATTCCTTGTGGAATGGCAAGACACGGGCACTCATTTGTACTTTTTTTTTGCTAACCTTACTTATTTCACTGTGGTAGGGCTCTTTTGGTGTTCAAATGTTCTGTAGTTCTCTCATAAGCATTGGTTAGGGTGGCTTTCGGAAGCATCTGTCTTCCAAAAAGCTTTGCAAAAGGGATGAGTTAGTGTCTGGCAGCTGGGAGCACTGCTGTGGCTGAGGGCTTCCAGGACCTCCCTCAGCAGTGACTATGGCTACAAGCGGCTGTGAACGCCAGCTCCTAGGGGATCTAAAAGATAAGGAGAGAAGCTGCCGACTTCAAGAGGCAGAGAAGGCTGTATCAGAAAGAGCTCTAGGAAAAGGACCCTGATAAAGCTTAATCACTATGAGAGCTCACTAAGGGTGGGAACATCTGTTTGTTTATTTGAGTAGTAGGGAGCAATTTTTGATTTCAAAGTTCTAAATTATCAGTCAAACTACTTTTTCAGTGAAGTCTTACCTATGATATATATTTGAATGAACACTCCCAACTGCTACAATAAAGTTCCTAAACTTGTGAGTCGACAAACTTAGGGCTCCTGTGGAAACCTGAAATAACCTTTAAGAAAACCCTTTCAAGGATTTTGAATAGACTGATTGTCTTGAAAAGGATTACCCAAGATTGGAAGCAGACTCCCCGTAATCCAAGCCTATTCTTTATGCAGTGAATACTCACGGGGATTTTAAAACTCACATCCTAAAAGCTTATTGCAGGTGCTGGTAGTATACAGAAGAGGATAGTGAAAGGAAAATGAAACAGGAACCAATGCAACAGAAAGTTGCTGTTAACTGTGGAAGTCTATTTATCCACCACTTTTAATTATTTAGATACAGTTTAGTTGGAATTCAAATTCATGTATACTTAAATATTTATTTGCAGTTTATATAATCCATTCCACTGAATGTTTTTACTTATACTAAGTTAAATTCAAATGTTCATCTGTCATCATTTTACTTATGCATAAATTAAGACCGTGGAAGGAATTAAGATTTAGAAGTTACTATTGCACAACACTAGAACATATCTAGAAAAGTTTCAAGTCTGACTTAATTACCCAAATTCAAAGCAATTTTATGTCTGCTCTACAATGGCAACCTGCAGATGAAGCTCAAAACATAGATTTATTTTGAAAATGCGTATTTCCCCATGAAGATATTGCAGTGCAGAATGATTGAATCACCAATTTTACCAACATTTTTCAAATACCACAGTCTGTGGAAATTGTAGGAAAAGAAGAATGCAAGTTCAAAAGGATTTTTTCCTCCAGAGCATTGTGTATACTTGATAATGAAGTTTGAAAATAAATTTTGTGATTTAAGTATAGTATTCCTAAAGATCCAATCTGTACCTCTATCAAACTATGACCTTATTTTAGTTAGCCAGCATTTAAAGCAGTTACCAATATTACACATTTCAATTTTCTATTCATAATTTTTACAAGTCTGAGAAAATTGGAGCACTTAACTAGTAACCCACGAAAAATAAATTTATTTTCATACATGTAAATTTGATTTTTTTAAAAAATGTGTGATTATTGTCCTTAGAAGAAAGAATATTATGTTTAAGAAGCACATAGTTGTTAAAAATCAATGGTTAAATCTGTGGTTATTAAACATCAACTTAATTAAAAGTTAGAAGCTCAAATATTTCAGATTAAATGTGGCCTCCCTAACACTCATTTATAAGCAAAAGTATATTCAAGTAACGTAATGTTTTCATGAACAGAGTATTTTTTTCTAAACACGGAGCACTCCAGCAAAAAGATAGTATTTGAAATACTTATCTTTTTTAACTTCTAGCACTGTGAAGACAACTCAAAATTGCTTTTTTTTTTTGAAATTTGAAGTTATTTAGTTTCTGTTTTTGATTTTCATGTATATAGTTTGGTTTTAAAGAACATTCACCATCTATTTAACTAATTAGTCCAGCATTAACACTCAGACTCTAAGGTATCCAAAGTTTGCCATTTGGCAGTATCTTGGAATCCATTTGAAATGTAATGCTCTGTTGAGTGCTGCCTAAAAGGCTTGACATCTAAACATGTCCACTTTTCCAGTCTTTTTGTACTCATCCAGCAGTTCTATATGGTTCTGTAAATAGGATTCAAAGTAATATTGACAATGATATGCAAAAATATATTTTTTCCCTATAATACAATAACCAGTTTTCACAGTTTAAACCAGATAAGGAATCAGTGACTTTAACAACCTTGATTACATCAATTAATTCCTACTGGGAAAAAAAAAAGTAATAAGTACTTTTGCATTCTGCTGTAGTTATTTGAACTAGAGTTGGGAATCTATGTTACATGATCAGTATGCCTGAGTTAGAAATGCTGATGTTCTCAGGCAGAGTTGAAAATGTTGCATATGTCAGTTTTTGTGCCTATTGAAAACTCTCTGATAGCTGCTAGGTATACTGTTCTTCTTTCATGTATAAATAATATGGAAGAATTTTAAATAGCTCTGTATTCTATTCATGCATGTCGTGAAATGAAAAGCAGACAGATAGAGAATGTACATCACCGTGATTTTCAGGGGGCACAGAAACAATATTTTGTTGCATTCTGAGTAACAGATTCTACTTCAGGCAGGGGCATTAAAACCTTGACATTTGTTGTTGCTGGTAATAAAAATTCTAGCTGTTATTTCACTGTTCCCCATCTTTGGCACAGGAGAATACTGCAAGTGCCATACAGAAAGTTAAATAACTCTGATTGTGGCTATCAAGATAGTACTGGGCATGTGGTTATTTGAAAAAACATACGCATTTCTACTGTCTGTACGCTCCTACTCCACTTTGACAGATGTGTTCAGATTTACTCTTTAATGTTTCTCTCTGCCCATGGCATTCTATTAAGAATGCCTTAGTGTTCCAAGACAATAGCATAATGGAAATAATAGATTTGGTAGAATTATTCTAATAAATATAGAGAAGTTCTAAGGTGATTATGCAGTCTGTAGACACCGTAATTCCATAAGCCTTTCCGTATGCGTATATGGTGGTTATGTTAAAAACCATCTGTCCGTATGTGTATTTGCTTGCTTCTTAATGTGCACGCACTGAATAGAACATGGTATTTTATATGTTAGCAAAAAAAAAATCTTAAGTCAATGAACACTTTCTACTGTGGAACTGACACAACACTATGCAAGAAATTAAGTATTTGGAGCATGAGAAGGAAATCTTTTAGAAATTATCATACTTTAACTAAAGTATCTTGATGTTTTTAAAGAGCAGAAAATATCAATTTGTTTTTTAAAACTGCAGTGGTTGCCCAAAGTTCAGGGTAAGCTGTGCTACGCAGAACCTCAGCTATCACTTCTGCAAGGTGTGTTTGTTTGTTAATGGTAATATACACTTACTGTCCCCTGGAGGTATGAACCAGCAGTGTGATTAACGTAGAGGTAGCTGGACATATACAGTTCAGAGCTAGCATAGCATATTTGAACTCTTCTTCACACACAACATGATCTGTGGAAAAAAAACAATACAGAAATCATTTCATAAACAGACTTTTCATTAAGCAGAATTATCAGTTCCTATATTTGCATAAGAAAACGGTGAAGTAAACAGGGAGAATTTGCCTCCAGATCTTCAGCATCCACTTGAACCTGGAGAACAGCTACGTACGGTTTGCCCCATCTACGTTACCTTTCAGGTTGCATGACTGAAGTTAATTTTTCATCCAGTTCCTACTTCATGTGCAGCTGCAGGACAAAGAGAGGATGCAATGGCCCTGTAAATCCAAATTCTGCTATCTTGCTCCACTGGTAGTATGAGTAGGCCCAGTGACATAATTTAGTTTACGAATTTGCACCTTTTTGCAGTTTTCTATGATCAGGTGTAGACATATCAACAACAGTACAGAGATGGAATTTCTGTACCATGCAATTTCTGTATTCAGAAAATAGTATACATAGAATACTGCAATGCAGAAGTATCTCCTCAATTAGATATGCTGTGCTGGTTTGCAAGCTGTTTTTTTGGCAGTAGATCTGGGCTATCTGCACTGCGCTAGCTTTTATTTTGTAGATTTGACTAATATTTGCCCCTAACAACAGCTAACGGCTGCTGCCTCTGAAAGGAGAAATTCATTCTTGCCCTTTCTAAAGATCAAGGCCTATTTAAATGCCATAGGGAAAGACTGAATTTTGTGAATACGCTGTCAAATATAGAACAAACTGAGGATTTTCTTCCCCTAAATAAACTTCAATCACAGCAATTGAGTATTTGCCGCAGAAAGGATCTCAGACAGAAATGTGGTTTTTTAGTTGACCATGCGCCACTAATACATCTATTTGAATTTTAAACTAAAGATTTTGGGAGGGTAAGGCATAGTCTACTACTTGGATATAATATCTATATTCCATTACCATCACTAAGATGGCAAAGATCTATGAAAATGAATACTGACTTCCTCATATTGAAGGAATAGGAAATCTTTTTCTTTTTGAATTTGTGTAGGATTTTGCCAGTAATTTCCCCATACTTCTTTAGAAAAATGTTGTAATATAGCTAATTCTTTTGAAAACAAACCCAAGAAAAATATACAGAGAAATTATTTCATCACTTGCTATTTCAGATCTTGCACTCGAACCAAATTGTTCATGCTGACCTAACTATATCCAAATGAAAAGGAGTAAATAATGGATGGCACAATGCATATGAAAAGTACATATCTGACTTAAATCCTTCATGTACCCTATCTTCTCTAGTGTACAGCTGTATTTTCTGGATGGATTTTATGCAAAGTATTGCACTAACAGGATAGCACCCAGTAAAAAGATTTCTGTTCTAGTCATCTTAATCTCATACGTATAAGGAATTTGCACTGTGTTCTGAAGTGTTTTTACATCGGTAGCCATGTCCATGGAACTCACAGGACAACTTCCACTTCTCTTGTAGACTTTGACCCCACATGAGCCACTCATGTATTTGTGTATCTGTAAAATGAGTATGAAAATAATATCCTACTTCAGAAGTGTTTAGAAGGTTTCAAAATTCTCAGAAGTAATACGAGAACATCAGACAAAGCTTCTTCAGCTCTCTAATTACCACGATTAGGAATGTTGTTCTTATTCATTGATAAAAACATAGTTTCCAGGCTATGTGATAAAGCAAATCTTCTTGATTCCTTTTTAGCAAATTAAGAAAAGAAGCTATGTAAAATATTTACTTATAAACAGTAAATCAGCTTTTAAGCTCAGTAAGTCCCAAAGCAGGAATGCAATTTAATTCTGAATTTAATTTCTAAGCTTCATTTGCCTTGTTACCAGACTTGCGTGCACGCCTTGAAAATAGGTTTTAAGAAATCCAAACTGTTATGGAATAGAATTGCATGTTGACTCTTCACTATATTAGGGACATGTTTTGTTCTTGATTGGACCAGTACAAGGTAATTGGAACTAATTCTGAGTTATTCCAGAAATGTGTGTATCTTTATTGTTAGAATGTTCCTGAATTTAAGAGGTGCTTATTCATGTTTTCACTTGATAAAAAAATGCAGCTTGTGCTAAGTTAGTCTTCTATCTTCACTGTAAGTCTTGATGTACAAGACAGAAAGAAAAAAAAAAAAAAAAAAAAATTGCTAACTCCCAGTAAGGCTGCTTCTTCCCGTCCACCAGCTGATTTGTGCTGTTTTTTATCTTTTTCAATGGTTCTTATCATGTGAATTGTAACTTAGGAGGGGAAAGAGAGAGAATCAAACATTTTTACATTATTAAAATGAATGTTTCATACTATATAAGCTCTCTTCCTTCTTTTCTGTACTCATTTGAAACTTAAGTAGAGGTACTATGGGTTTCTCCTCTTTGGCTGCAGCTAAGTTCTTGTACTATATACAGATTGGGTCAAAAGGAACTTACTTATTTCTCCAATTATTTGACAGATGATAGCTTGCCTATAATGTCATTGTGCTTTACATTTATGTTCAAGACTCTTATTGTAAAACTGTGGTGGGGGTTACATGTAATATTGCTTTCTTTTCTAAACTGAGTAGGGATGAAGTTGGGTGATGGTCCACTAGTCTGGGAAATTGGTCAAATCCTGTGACCTTGGTTACTAAGATCACCTCATCGCTCATTCCACATGGCAGTAAAGCAGAGGAACAAATTGCAGTTTATCTTGAATTGAGTATTAAGTGTGTCAAACCACTTTACCAAACAGAAGGATTGCATTTATACTAAAGAAATATGCCATTTAAATCTTTCAGAAATTGCAGTTTCTGTGAAAATACATTTTGGTGGAAAACAAGCTAAGTCTGTCCCAAATAGAGGTAACAATGGCCCAAAGTGAGTCATGACTTCTGCAATGTTATTGAAAATAAAGTATGTGCAAAATACTGATTTATGCTTATAGCATCAGCCACATGGTAAGAACGTATCCTAGACCTGACATAACTACTCTGAGAAACCTGGCCTCGGTTAATTTGGTAAGTTAACATGATCACTAACATACTAGATAGAGAAAAACATCTATCCATTATCTCCAGACTACTTTTTTACCCATGGTTGGATAGATTAATCATCAGATGCATTCAATATCCATTTCCGTGAATCTGGACTATGTTCCTTTCTAATAATCTACTGAAGATTTAAAATCAGACTTCACCAATCTGAGCTAATTCACTAGTGCATTTTGGGTAAATTGAGAATGACAAAATGTGTTCCCATTCTGTGGGACTGTGATTATATAAACGTTCTGAATATTCAAGGTAAAGATGCTTAATTTCTTTTCTAGCAAGCATATGAAATTTATTAGTAAAGCTCAGAAAATACGCGATTTACTCTGGTCTCTAAATTGAATATATTTACTGTTCTACGGTAGATAACTTTCACTTTAGTTCATGTTTGTGCTAAAATGCAATGCCAGATGCATACATTAAGGATACACGGCCTTTTGTAGTCCTGTGTTTAAAGGAAAAGCTGGAGGATTAAGAAAACCATACGCAATTGCAAGTGACGTAAAATGCAATATTACTGAAAGAAAGATGGGATGCATGAAGGTATTTGCATATTGGAAAGCACAGAATGGTGAAAATGGCATGGGTTAGAAGGGATGTCAAAGATAATCTAGTTCTAACCCCGCTGGCATGGTCTAGTTGCCACCCACCAGACCAGGCTGCCTAGTGCCCCATCTGGCTTGGCCTCGAACACCTCCAGGAATGGGGCATCCACAACTTCTCTGGGCAACTTGTTCCACTGTCTCACCACCCTCTGAGTAAAGAATTACCCCCTAATGTCTAATTTAGATCTCTACTCTCTTAGTTTTAAGCCATTTCCCTTGTCCTACCACTATCTGCCCATGTAAAAAATCTGTCTCAATCTTGATAATAAGCACTCTTAAAGTACTGGAAGGCTGCAGTGAGGTCTCCCCAGAGCCTTCTCTTCTGCAAGCTAAACAAGCCCAACTCCCACAACCTTTCTTCATTGAACAGGTGCTCCAGCCCTCCAATTTTTTTGTGGCCTCCTCTGGACCTCCAGCAGCTCTATATCTTTCTTGTGCCGGGGGCCCCAGGCCTGGATACAGTACCCCAGATGGGGCCACAGGGCAAAGTAGAGAGAGGCAGTCACCTCCCTCACCCTGCTGGCTACCCCTTTTTTGATGCAGCGAAGGATATGACTAAGAAATAATCACAGGATTTAAACTCAAGACAAAAGATTGTTATAAATGGTGATAGTGTTTCCTTGCCCATCTGATAACTGTCATGTTAGAGTTGCTGTGTACTTATAGCATGCTCACACCTCAAACTTGCTAAAGAATTTGCTGGGATAAACTGCCACGTGCTTTTCAGGTTCCACTCAAGCTTAATATCCAAGCACAGAGAAAGATTTCCACTTCATTGATACAAGTGTGACCATTTTAAATACAGGTAGTTAAACAACACCGCAAAAAAGGGCAGAGAAAATAAAAGATGCAATGGTCTCTCTCTGATATTGGATGAAAACATTCTTTTCTGACAGGCCATATTACCCAGTGCAAAGTGTCTCTATTCCCTCACTGTGATGATGAAAATAGGTTCTTGTACTCTCATTAACGAGGGAAAAAACGACAAAATATTGCCTACTAGATGGAAATTAACAAAGGCTTGTCCTATATACTGTTTCTAAAGCTTAAGACAGAACAGAATCTTGGAGACTTTCTTCAGGACAATGAGCTTAAAGTCTAAATTTCATTACCGTCTCATGCCATCTTGGTTTTGTGGTTAATTTAAAATGCTGGGAAACTAAGTTTATAGTGTTTTAGAAATTTTCAATTTTGTTAAAAATAAACAATTTGTTAGAAGAACTTTTCTGAAGTCTTTGTGGCTTTTTTTCTTAAGTTCAGAAACTTTGTTTTTGAGAACTGTTGTATCTAAATTTGCATGTAAAAACTCACAAAAAATGATGGAAGAGTAAAAGAAGAAGAAATTAAATTACTGAGTATTTCAGGTTCATAAAAATGCACACTATTGGCTTGGGAAACCTCTAGAAGAAAGGAGTCATTTTAAAGGAATATCAAATTCAAAAGAAGTCTTTTGCATTAAGGCAGCAATAAAACAGTCCTGAATCATAATAGGAAAAGCACTTAAAAAATAGTTGCATATATAGTTACAACAAATTTTTCTCGTAAAGACTGTGGGCAGGTGTCAATGATTTATGGGCAGGTTTGGCCCGGTTCCATGATTAATGGGGTGGGGGGACCCACGGACCCACGCCTCGGGAAAGGGAAAAAGAGTAGGAGGATGGGCCTAAAAACAAAACAGCGGCAACGATCTGAGGAGAAACAAATTAATTTACTAAATAAGATATCAGAATGCAAAATTATATAATACAATATAATTAAAATTGAAGCTAATAAATAAAATGAGAGTGTCCAAAAATCAAAAGAGGCCTTACTCTAATGCTGGTGGCAAGACGCTGCCGAGACGAGCAGAAGGGAAGCAAGCGAAAAGGGGATGTCTCATGATATGCAAACAGTTTTTATCTTTCCCTCTGAGCAGAAAATGGTAACAGAACAACTCAAAGTCCTCTGGGAAATGCAGTTCTCCTTCTCTTTCGAGAACCAGGTACCCGGAACTATCCACAATCCACGGAACTGGAGCGTTAACTCTTTAACTCCCAATGCACTACATGATGTCATGATGTGGAATACCGATAACCCAAATCATAAAACCATGACAGCAGGGTTATAGTTTGTGGCCTCCACTGGGTGCACAGATCAAAGCAGAACTGAACAAAATTAGTAACCACAGTGAAGTCTTCTAGGAAAAGGTACACAAGCAAACATTTTTCTGATGATTGTAAGTGTTAGCAGGCAAATATTTGCAGTAGGCCAGCATCCAGTGATGATGTTTATACTGCGCTGGTTATCTGACCAAATTTAAAGCTGCATTAAAAACTTCCTGTTTAATCAGTAAGATCAAGTAAATCTTGTAGAAATGCTTGTAATTCTCTGCTATAAACTGTTGCATGGTGAAAGTGTGAGAAAGAAGTAATACCATTTGAAACAAGCCTGTGAGGAAATGGACGCAGTGATCCGTTCAAAATAATTTTGAGAAGTAAGGTGCTATATAAATATTTAGCCCTACAATTCAGTGATTCTGCAATTAATATTAGAGGAGGCTAATGATGCAGAGAATTTATAAGGTTTTCTCAAGACCTTCAAGAAGTAAGGAATATAAATGAAGTCAGTGAGATACCGGATTGATTAAGCTCAAAGGAAGGAAGCATTAAAATGTTTTGGTTTTGGGTTGTTTTTTCATTCGTTCATTTTGTTTGGTTCTTTATTTTAATATATATTAAATATTTTAATATATGATCCAAATTCTTCATCTGAAACTTAGAACAGATGTGGGGGAAGAAAAACTCTGTTTTGCAAATCTAGTTATATCTAGGTCACTCTGAAAGTAATGCTTCTTAATTATTTCCGTGGGAATGACAACAGATAGAAAGACCAGAATACCACTATTTGACAGAGCAAGTTCTCAGATACAAAACACTGTTTTTCAACCATTAACTGTGCATTTTCACCAGTGATGAACAAGAGTCTGCAGGCCGTGCCCATGAAAACATGCACCAGAGGAGGCGACCCACTGTTACTGTTGCCACTAGTGAAAGGCACCACCCACTGCCTCTCTGTGCTCACATCCGCTGTTTGGTCTCTGGAAATGTTCAGCAATTGTCAGTGAATGCCAGTGGGTGCCTTTTTTTTTTTTTTTTTTTTTTT
>NC_034415.1:1873050-1968929 GCF_002078875.1 Numida meleagris | reverse complement strand
CTCTTCTCTTCTCTTCTCTTCTCTTCTCTTCTCTTCTCTTCTCTTCTCTTCTCTTCTCTTCTCTTCTCTTCTCTTCTCTTCTCTTCTCTTCTCTTTTCTCTTGTTGCGTCACTGATTCCTGTGTAAAATAAGTGTATCGAGTGAATGTGCTGCTGAATATGCCTCAGATCATTCAGAGGAAGCATGTATTTGCAAAGATGTGTAACTATAATTTTCATAAGTAACGTATGCATTGGAGGGTGTTACTTTTAGTAGAAAAGGGACTGATAAAATAGGTTTACACATCTCCATGGAGTTCATTTTATGATGTCTTTCTAAAAAGCTAGAAAATGTTTGTCTTGCGTCTATGTATGATTTCAAATGAAAAAAACATACTCAGTGCTCTACTCCAGCCATACAAACAGAAACACAGACATGAGTATTGAACTACAGAGAGCTGTTGAGCACAGAATTGAACTCCAGCCAACTCCACCCCCAACTCTGTCTTAAAAACAGCTCGGCTTCAGTTTCACATTTCTGTATTAGGCTTGTGTTTAGATGTGTTACACACATTTAAAAAGAAATGGCAGGGATTTAAACTGCCTTGAGGTTAGGACTCAGTAAGAGGAGCAGTGGCTCTGGCCAGAGGAAGGACATCACAGTAGAGTCCTGGTGGAAAAAGATAAAAAGGTGAGAGTAAGAGAATTTCAATCCTGAGGCTGAATAGGAAGTAAATATATGTACTGTCAATGGCAGGACAAGGAAAAATTCCAAAAAGTGAAAATGAGAATTATTTAGGAGTTTTCTCTAAAGAGACAGTGCTGCTGCATAAGAAATACACAGGCTGTGAAGTAAATCTCTGCTCATAATGGAAGTAACCACACACTTAGCTTGACATCTGCCCATTTGCTGCAGAACTTTCATGTCCTCCTCATTTCCCTGACCTGGGCAGCTGCTCCAGGAGGAGAGAGATTTTCTGTGTGACAGGTTCTGTCCATCAACTGCTTCACAGACAAGAGTCGTGGTAGACCATCAGGCTTCCCCCAACTGTTTGTTAAATTATAAAGATTTCTGGGATTTTCTAGTAACCTGAGCCACTGAGCATGCCAGCTATTGGGTTGCGTTTTTTTTAAAAAGAAAAACTGGGTGGGTTAAAACAGGTCTTAAGTGAAATTGGGACCCAAACGTGATCAACAATGGTTTTACTAGTTGGAAGCAAGGCAGGAAGAAGGATGGCAAAATGTTTTAAGTATTTTCTTTTCTTTTTTAATTTGTTTCTTTTTTTCCAGCTTTCAATGAATGCAAAAGATAAATAAATCTTTCAGTCACAGAGAAGGGCTGTTCTTCCCATTTTTCCAGAAAAAAGGGAAGAACAGAAGGAAAGAGAAGGCACAAGTGGAAATGCTGTGGGAAAGACAGTTATCAAGAGAAATGGGACAAATTTTAGGCTTAAATTCAAGATTTCCAAAACAGTCATCTAAATTTAATCATTTTCACCACTGTCCTCACTTCCAAAATTCGTGAGCACTCCTGCTGTGTGATCAGTAACTTTGAAAATTGAACCATCCAAATAACAGTTTAGGTGTAACAGTAGAGTTTCCTTATAAAATCAAGAAAGCCTGCTCAAGAGATTCAGTTAAATGTCTAACTTCTCGAGGGTAGTTATCCTAAACAATTTTCCAAGCCATGCAAAACTACGGTGTCATTATTTATGGGAATTCCAACATGTTTCAGAAACTCTTGGGTGTCAGCAAAGAGGAATATGTTATTTGCTGAAGGGCTCTCTAAGCAAAGTTGTTAAAGCCAAGGACCTTCAAAAGTACTTTAAAGGAAGGAGGAATTACCAGAACTTCAAAACCTGTTTGGATTAGGGGTTCTACAAAATCCAAGATGGTTATTTTCCTGCACTCATTTTTCTGTTTATATTTAGATGGCCTTCTTGGCATCAGTAATTCTTAATTTTACTGCTATTTAAAATAGACTCCACCGCATGTGAATATTTGATTGGATTTTAATATTGTCATGGTACTCTCTGCTAGTCACAGGGCTACAGCACAGCTTTATTCCTTTAAATATGGTTAAAGAGCACTTGTTGAGTCTGTAATGCTTTATTAAATGTTTAAATGCTCCTAATTTCATAAACAAATGCTCTGGCATACTTTCACTTTTAGTGTAGAAGCTCCTCGCATGCAATTGTTGACTGAAATCACTTTCCCCAGTGACCCCCAGGCAGCCTTGATGTACCACATCTCTAATTTCTGATTGTGAGTCCAGAAGTCAAAAGCAACAGGAGATAATTGTTTTATTTTCAGTCTTTGTTTTAATTTGCAACTTTGAAGTTAAATGCTTCCAAAGTTGCCAAATAGTGCTATTGCCTTTTTAATTGCCTAATGTGAGAAATGTTTGCCAAGTGCCTTAGTCAGTGAAGAAATACTGCAATTTACTGATTAATAAAAGCCTTCTGTAATTTAGTTTGATGTATCATACTGATCCAAGGAAAATGTCCTTTGACATGGCCTCTTTTACAGTCTTTGATTACTTGAATACAGCTATTTATCTGTTTTAGATCTATTTATGTTCATATAAGTGCTTTAACAAAAAAAAAAGAAAAATTAAAAAACCATAAAATTCAGCCTTGCATGTGGATCTTCTGCATGACTTGAGCTGCATAATTGTACATTTAGTTCTAAAAATGGATGAGTTACACAAGGGAACACTAGCCTGTGGCCATGGTTGAAAGTGCATATTTCTGTGAAATATTCAAATGTGAACCCGAGTTTCCAGAGTGAAAATGGAGATTTATGTATTTGATAAGACCTGGAATTGGCTGCGTGTCATACAGTGGACCTAGATGTCATGTAAGTCACAGGAAAGCCATGGACACTAGTAATAGAAACATAGAATCATAGAATCACCAAGGCTGGAAAAGACCTACAAGATCATCCAGTCCGACAGTCCTCCTATCACCAATAGTTCTCTCTAAACCATGTCCCGTAAAGTAGATGTAGTACACAGTCAAGTATTGCTGAAAGAATAACACAGTGTTGGCTGTCAATGGAAACTGTCCACTTCATTCTAGCTTTAGATATGGATGACAGCTGTTCAAAATGTTATGAGTTTCTGTTTGACAAGCATTTGGAAGGAAAATCAAACTTTTCTCACGCAGAAAGGGAGGTTGGTTGTCTCAGAAGAAAAGCATTTCTGTTATTCCTCGACTCTGATCTGGATGGAAAAGAATGGCCAACTTCATCTAAAGTCTGCAAAGATTTGATACTTATCATAGTTGAAATGTGAAATTAATGATAAATTATTCTTATCTATTTATTGCTTTTGGTTCATGGATACTAACAAATTTCACGAAGATAGGAAAGTGAATTCACAGGGATGGGTTGACTGAAACATAGCAAAGTTAATGCCTGTTTTTTCAAGGTTTTGAACTGCCGTAACTGCACGTGAAGTAAACTTATCTCCATTCCAATGTATTTCCTAATAAGCTTTCAGTAACTTATCTGCTGGGGAGGGGAGGATGACAAAAGGAGGTGAGTTCTGTACAACAGAAAACATTTTGGAGGGAGTTTGCCTAGGATGTGAGGGAGGATTTGTTTCTCTGTCACTGTTTAATGCCTGTGGCCAGCAATGGGGCAGGGGTTGGGATCTGCAGTCTACATACTGTGTTTTCTTTTCTGCTTTTAATGTAAGACTAGCAACGTCACCTTTAAGCTCCAAGCTGAGTGCTGTCCTCTCCCAGGCTCAGCCTTGCAGCCATGAGCTACTTCTGTGTAGGCAGCAGCTCTGGCTCCTCTGCATCCCTCTACGCAAAGATCACTTTGAAGTGATTCGTGTACCATTAGTGATATGTGATTAGCATTTTGAAAATGCTTGTTCTAAGGGACTGTCACTGTAGGTTAATCGGATGCGTATTAAACTAATTACCAAAAAATGTATGTGGGGAGGCAGAGAAAATAAGTCTTGGTAGTAACTCAAAGTCTTAGGAACAAAACTGCTGAAGGCAGAAGAGATTATTGGTTATGAGCTTAGATAATAACAATTTATGAATCATCGTTTGTAAGTCAAAGTTCAGCTTTGCCAGTGAACAAACCCATATGATTAAAAAATCATTCACTATTTGAAAATGGGGTCCAAGTTCCTCACAAGTTGGAGAATGCACTGCTGACTGTGCATGGATTAGCTGTCCAAGTGCTCTTGCTGGCAGTATCTGTATGATTTGGGGATCTGTGGCAAACACCAGCATGAAGAGAAGAGGAGAACAGAATGCTCAGAGGTGACCTTCTCGCTCTCTATAGCTGCCTGAAGGGAGGTTGTAGTGAGCTGGGGGTCGGCCTCTTCTCTCTTGTAATTAGTGACAGGACGAGGGGGAATGGCCTCAAGTTGTTACGCCAGGGGAGATTTAGGCTGGACTTTAGGAAATACTACTTTTCTGAAAGAGTGGTCAGGCGCTGGAATGGGCTGCCCAGGGAGGTGGTGGAGTCACCGTCCCTGGAGGTGTTCAAGAAACGTTTAGATGTTGTGTTGAGAGACATGGTTTAGTGGGGTTATTGGTGGTAGGTGGATGGTTGGACTGGATGATCTTGTAGGTCTTTTCCAACCTAGCTAATTCTATGATTCTCTGACTCTATGAATAACAGAACTTGTGACCATAGTGATAAACGTTTGTTATTGTACCATCGTGGATGTTCTGACTGTCATGCCTCTCTGCTGGAGAATGTTGGAATTCCTTTAAAAATTAAAAATTTTAAGTATCAGTGTCCTTACTTGATAAGCATTACATCTACCATTTGAAATCCATAGCAATCTTCCTCTTAAAGCTTATGTAGGAACTCATCTTGGAACTAAATATTGGTGGCTGTCCTGATTACGAAATGATTACTTGAGGTATATATGAGCATAATAAAATCCTATCTAATGCTCATAAATCTATAATTGATCATGAGCTAAGTCATGGGGGAAAAATATAAATATTGATCATACTCGGGAAGTAGATGGCAATATTTTACTTTCCTATCCCCAAAACCTAAAACCTCAAAGTTAAGAAAGAAAACCTTAAACTGATTTAAAAAGAAACATATGGGATAGAAGGAATGTATTTAAATATAGAAGGATAATTCAGCAAATGGAAATGGAAACGTAGAAGTAATAGAAAGTTTATAAGGGAAGCAAAAGAACTAATATAAGAGTCTGTGGTCAATATAGAATGGTAATACATTAAGATTAGAGGAACAAAGCCATTATATTCCATTACTAGATGTAAGACTAATGTCCTTATTGCAGGGAGGAGAGAATGTGTTCAATAAATGTTTCTGTGCTACAACTAGGAAAGAGGTAGATGATGTATTCACGTGATAGCTTGATGAAAATTCTTCCATTCCTGCAGTTATTAAGGAGCATTTTAAAACAGCACTGGCTAATTTAACAGCAACAAATTTCTTCTGGGAGTTTTAGAAAATGTCTCATGAACTTTTTTGACAGTAACTTTTATTTTTAATAGTTCTTGGAAAACTGTGGAAGTTTCAGCGGCCTAGAAAAAATCTTGTGTTTTCAAATGGTTTATAAGTCTTGTCAACATGACTTCAGATGTAGGAGAAACAACAGAATGGCCTGCATGACATTGCTTTGGTACAGGATGAAACGATGTTACTGTAAATAATATTGTTTAACAGAGCTTCCCGGTTTCTGTTAGGCTAGTTCATTTTATTTCCAAAATTTTATCAATAAAATTATAGTACTAATCTGTTTTGTAAAGCCTTCATCTTAAACTGGCACTAAAGTTTGGTGATTGAAGTTGACGTGACGTGTACTAAATGAATTTAAACAGGCAGGAGCCAAAACTGAAGTGTAAATAGGGACTCATCACAGTGCTTGTTTCCCTCTGAACGTTTGAACCTTAGAGTGCCATTTCACATTTCATCCATACATATTTCAGATAAGTCTATATTAGATGTGATAGTGTAGAAAATATCAAAGTACTCTGAATCTGAAAGATGAGAAAATTGTAGCTAAATCTGATAGACTATAAAGGAAGAATTTGTATCAGATGGACATAAATTGGGATGCTCTCAAAGTAAGAATCTTGATGTGCCCTCTGTGAACCAGGGAGCCTTCCCAGGACCATTATAGGCTGCTCTGAAGTACATCAACCTGTACTAGTACATCAATGAAGAGGCCAGTGTGTCCCTCAGACACCCTTCTTGCCTCCAGCAGTTCATATCAGTACAGAAGCTGATTCAGGACTCTAAAAAGGTCCCGCAGACACCACTGCCATCAGATAATTACTCTACTTTTCATTCTCTGTCCTTAAAACAACTTTGTATGCCCAGCTGCAATGCATTTAGGAAAGAAAAGGATGATTATGTTGACCAGGAACACCTTATTTTTCAATTCAGATATCAAGGCCAAACAGCTTTTAAATCCTATTTGAACTGCTTAACTTGTTAAGAGAGATTTTATGTTAAATAAATGAAGTCCTGATTTTCCAGGGAATAACTCCTTGCAGCAGGCACGGTGAAGATGATAATGCACGTGGTGAAAGGTGGTACTTAGATTTTCCTGGATTGATTATAGAAATTTGAAGCACTTCACAACTGTTTGGGTTATAGTGATATGATTTTGTAAGTATGAGTGAACTACTTTCTTTACCCCAAATGACTGGGTGCAGTTCAGAAGACCACAGTCTCTGAATTAGCTTTGACATCCAAGACCTCTCTAAGAGAAAAAGTTGAACTTGAATACACTATGCTCTATTAAAAACAGCTTCATACATAGTAAGCCTTGGCAAGTTCCACAGATATTTTTGTCCCTTCAGTTCCATCTAGGGATGTGCTATTTTATAATTGTTTTAATTGATAACATTTTTAGAGCTTCCTTAGTTATTCACATGTAGGAGTGTTACAGCCCTGTGTTTTGTTTACTGCTATCTTTTGTTGGGAGTTTCCTTGCTTGTTGGCTGTGGAAGGTGTGCAAATTCAGTCAAGATGGAGAAAGTAGATTAAAAGACACATTGTGTCCTGTAGAATTAAGACATTTTAGTCTTTAATCTTAAGTAAAACCCATTCAGATGGAAATTAATTTTCCTCTTTTTGTCTGAGGGAACATAATACCTGACAAAAACAATCTTGATGCATCTGCATTTTGTTTTGGTTTGGAGACAGAACCATGGTTCTAAATTAAATGAACACCTTCGGATGTAGATAATTAACATCATTTTTATCATAGCAAGATGGTGTTTCTCATATATAAACTGACTACTTTCTTGGCGTCTATTTGCCTTAAAATGCTCACCTCACCTAATAGTTTAGAAATTCCAAGGACAGCAGAACTCATTTTCCGGCTGACTTCAGTTCCTTGTGTAGCTGTGGAAGAGAACTCTCTGATCCTTTTTTGAAATATTTAATTTATACCTTCTGTCTATCCATGCATAATGATAACATTTTTGACATGTCTTATATAAAACACTCTTGTAAGAAACCTGCATCACAGTTTGTGAACCCCATGGACTCTCCGTGGAACAATAGCCTATTAAAACAATATCTAAAGATCACTTCAGTCTTCCCCACATTTATTCTGCAGTATGTAATACGACTGTGTTTTTACGCAGGTTTTGTTTCCCAACCTAGAATAAATTAGGATTTATCACTAAAGGAACATACATGAAATCGGTGAAAGGTTTTATGATTTCATTAATATTGATTGTACCGTACGTTATATGATGTTTCCAAAGCCAGTTCTGCTGGAAGCACTGAAAAAAGTCTCCTTCAAGATGCCCTTATGAACATGTGGATGAGTTCAGAACAGTGGCATCTCCCAGCGCCACCAGGGCTCCCCACACTGCCACACTCAGCCGGTGGTCTGGCTCTGCTCCATGCTGGCACTAGCAGCCACAGAGTGTGTAAATGGCCACCAGTGCTCAGCAATAACCCACAGCCCCAGGGTAAGGAGTATGTGTGCATTGACTCGATGGTCTCTTGAGGTCCCTTCCAACCCCTGCAATTCTGTGATTCTCTGTAGTATAATGTCAGTGTTCATTCTCTAAAGACTGGTTATTCTATACTTTGTCTGATTTTAACGGTGATGATGAATTTTGTCATGTTTGCCACTTGCTGGAGAATGTGTCTGTTAGCCTTCAGCAACATGAGATGTAGGAGGTGACCTGCCCTACCTTACCTCCACGAACCAAGTGGCAATTTCAGTGCGAGCACTTGTATGGATTTCAGTGTCACTGGCTTAGCACCCAAAATAGGGACATGCAGTAACAAGGCCCAGACTGCCTTGTTTCTGACACTGGAAGTTGAGGCTGTGTGGGTTAGGATCCAGTCTGCAGTAACAGTCTGGATAGGCTGTTAGACTTTGCATGCAAGCTTGGAGAGCATCACTGAGGTCTCAGTGTAGTATGTCCTATGTTTCTATAGATGTTAACCATGGACATGCAAATGCATAGTATGAACTGCATTGCCTTCTGGAATGTCCTCACACTAAGGGGTGCATTTACTTTATAACCCTACTGAAGTCAGCTGCAACACGTACCTTGTTTAACTGGTGCAGAATTTCACCCTCATTATATTTTTAATTTCGGAATGCAATTTATTTAAGTATTCTTTAGTTACATCTTCTTGCCAACAATATACACCACTATGACTGGAGGTACATTACATCTGGATTATTATGCACATTAGGTAACCCTGCAGGCTGTGCGTCTCTATCGAGTAGTCACAGGGAATGGTATAGCCCACTTATATGAAAGTATAGAATTATGTTGTTCTATTTTCTGAATGTTTAGAATTCCTCAGGAAGGATTTGCTGTAAAATAGAGGATTAGACAAAAATAATGTGCTTAGTCTTAAAGCAGGAAAATGCAATTTATGCCACTGTGCTAGTTAGCTCATCAAGTTGAAGATGCTGAATTTATATGACATATGAGTTCTTGTTGCTGTAACACATTTAAAAGATTATGCTGAAATGGAACAAGATGCCTATTAAAAAAAAATCAGGTTAAACAGGATTTTCGAATGTACATACATTCAGTGCATGTAAGACTAGTTAACAAATAAAAAACTTGTATTTAAAAACATTTCACCCATAGACAATAAAAATTTTTCTTAAAAGTTTGAAACAGCTTCCACATTTTACTAAATGCTTTTTGTTATTAATTTGCACAGCCAAAGTTGGGTGGGCTAGTACTGCTTGTAAAGCCATTGCTTGCTGTAGGATTGTGCACTCTCAAATTTGGTTTGCTTCAAGCCAGATCATCAGTTCAGTCCTGATATACCAGAAATCATACATGAGTTATGTTTGTACTATCCCAAGTGTTCTTCTTAAAGGTGATAAGTACTTTTTTTCTTGAGGTCAGTTTTGTACTGCAGTCTGATCTATGAAAAAACCTCAAAAAACCTCATGCATTTGCATATAAATGCTAATGCTGAAATATATATTCTACATTACTATCTGGAATAATTGAGTTTAAGCAGCAGTGTGGATGTTCCTTATAAAACAAAAAAAGAAAAAACAACAACAACAAAAACCAGCAAATACCACCAGCCAAACTCTAGAAGCTTCAGTTTTAGTATATATTTCTGTACTTAAGCCTGTACAGTTATACCTCAGGAAAATTCAAAAGCATGAGCTATTGGGGATTGGACTAGATGATTTCCAGAGGTCCCTTCCAACCCCTACAGTTCTGTGATTCTGTGATCTGATTTTCATCCTTTGCTGTCAGGAGCCTATCACTGAAGTCTGAACTGACATGCTTCATTATTCTGATGCCTGATCTTTTGTTGCCCTGTAGTTAGAGCTGCTACATGAGAAGAATTAAATGCTTAAATACTGAGTGCTCAGTGCTGAATTTGTCTGCCCTTGACAAGAGTGTGAGATATCTTGACTGTACAATGTTATAAATGTACAGGCAAGTTAACTGGACTACCTCTTGTGCTATATTTTACTCTCAGTACTTTTACATAACCCGTGATTAAAAGGTTATGCCACCTTAGAAAATTTGTACAAAATGGATTTGCTGGTTATGTCACAAACTAAGATTGAGCTGCATGGGTAGACACCATTTGTAGCCTCTGCACTTCCAGAAGTTGCATCCCGAACTATATGACAAATCTCACGTTAAGCTGAACAGGAAAAGAGCATGCAGGAGAATTTCAGATAGGAAAATGTGTTTGATCATGTTTGATCATCATAAAACAAATCCACTGTGTAAATAATTTCTGTATGTAATTTTACAGTGAGTGGGATTGTTTGGAAAAGAGATTAAGTTTAGGCTAAAGTCTAGTAAAAAAAAAACCATGTTTTAATATAGCATGTTATCCTGCCAAACTCCAGCATCGAAAGTGTTCTACTGACATCACTGGAAAAATCTTGCTAATCTGCAGTTTTTATAATCTGAAGAATTGGCTCTGCCAGTGCAGGCACATGTGCCAGAAGCCCCAGCTGGACACTTCGTGCAGACGCAGTACAGCTCCACACAGGTGTAAGAGGGTTGGAGTGAGGATTTCTCATTTGGAGCAGCACAGACCATAATGTTTCCAGAAATTACATAGGAGTAGGGTCAGAAAGTTATCGTTAAAAGGACTCTGCCGTGTAAATGAGTTCTTTTTTTGTTTTATAAGGAACATCCACACTGCTGCTTAAACTCAGCACAAGAGCTGTCTCTCCCAGGAGAGTCCAAAACAGCTGATTGCTTCCTAAACTTCCTGGGGCCCTCTCCATTTCGATGGAATATTTTACAATGCTCTCCTATTATATACTCACAAAATATATGCAATCAGAAAAGAAAATGCATGCTCTAACATCAAACATCCCTTAGTGTCCTGTTCACTTCCCCGTTTGCAAAGCTTGTGGGTTTGTGGCAAATGTTCTAGATATCTGGGACAGCCTGGTTTTGGAAAGCTAGCCTAATTGCTTTGGATGTGTCATTTAGGTGCCTAACGATGTGAAGGATGCCTAGTGGGACTTTTAAAAGGATGTGGCCTTTGGTGCTGCTAATGTACGTATGAGTTCTCAGACACGAGCTGGGGAGCTGGGACAAGTGGAAGCGAAGCATCCTATGAGCAGCTCTGCTCTTGGTCGTGTTCCGTGGAAGTCGAGAGAGCAAGGAATCCAGAGCATGCTGTCAGTTTGGGCAGTGTTGCTGGAGCAGATATGTACTAATGTTACTATAAAATAGTACACTTACCCTACTTGATGTAGGGCAAAATAAATAGTGCTAATAGTTTATAATAGAGACACAGGTTATGTTTGCAGACAGAACCCTCTGAGGAAAAAAAATAAATACCTGATGGTTTGTGACCACTTGCTGCTGCTTGAGACCAAGGTGATTGTGAATAAGCCCCAAGTAGAGCTGTAATGTCCTGAAGAGTATGAATGGCATTGGCCACAGACTTGGGAGTACAATAGTGATTGCAAAGATGATTTTACAATACGTGTGTATACCAAGCAGGTTTGTAACAAGTGGCTGGTGTTGATAAAAAGATGGGAAGATTTGCACATAATTTGTTATTATTTTAAGGAAGAAAAACGTACTTGGAGATCATTTAAATTAGGTTATTGAAGTTGGTCTGAACTCAGCAGAGAAAAGCTAGAAACTTTAGAATTCAGTTTAAAATAAATAATGAGTTCTGCAAAGAAGCTGTTGGGTCTGATGGCTAGGAATTTGATTTTTGAAAGCTCCTTAGACTGACTTCCATTAACGTTTCCATGTTATGCTTTAGCTCCTGCCCTGTGATACTTCAAAGAAAATTCACATAGAAACTATTGGAGAAATAGCTGAATTTCTATTTGAGCGTATGGAGAGAGAACAAATTTATCTTATTTTCTTACATAATGCTTCCCTTTGTAGTTTTATGGGACTACGCCATAGCATTTGTCATCTCCCATACAGTGAATGAGATGACCGAATCACTTAAAGTTGGGACCTATGGGATAAGCATTAACTAACTCCATGAGGAGAAGTCATTCATTTCTCTTTACAACTTCTGCTACAGTGTCCGTTTTGTACATGCTCAAAATTCCAAGTAACAAAGATACAGGTATGTGGAATATGATAATCACAAAAGCAGTCAAAATGAAAATAAAATTGCAAAATGTTACTCCTGTCCACAATCTTCTCTTCTGATACTCAGTCACTAATAGCCGCTTCCAAAGTAACTTACTTAGATTATAAAACACTTGGAATCTCACTTGTAATACTTCACTGGAAGACAGTCTTGAGTATTCTTCTGAAATGCTGAGTGCTTAATAACCTGCCTTGACTGTGAATGCTGTCAAATATTTATGCTTCCTTCCTTCCAATGTTTATTCAGAATGCATTTCTGTACAGCTGGGAAGGTTGTTAGGAGCTGACGTCTGGGACTGCAGAATGACAGATATTCTTAAAGGGGAAAAAAAGAAAACTTTCCATCCAGAAGATGCAGATGTTAATGTAGCCTGTGATGCTCAGTGTGAATTAGTGATGAGTAAAGCAGCATCCAGGCAAGATGAAAGACTAAATCATTGTGAAGAGGATTCCTCAGTAAATGAATCCTTTGGAAGGAATGCAGCACTTAGCAGCCCAGATTGAACCAACTTGAAACACAGACACAGAAAGAATTAAATTATTGACTAAGTACCTTACAAAGACTAGGCATAGAAGAAAGGAGGACCTTTTGAAAGTACAGTGCTAACTTCTTAATGATTTCTCATCAGATGGAGTATACTTCAGTGATAACTACAGTCAGGTGTCTTTTTCACATAAATTGTTCTGATCAGTTCTAACAGACTGAAGTATTTTAATTAGAGAATAGATAAATAGTGTAGATTATGGTAGTTAAATGCTCTCTAAAATAATACTCTTTAGAAACTCTCATTTTCTTTGGAGAGGCTAAGTCTTCACTCTTAGCAATTATACTTCATAATTCACAGTGCTTCACGTTTTAAAATAGCTGTGCAAACATTATGTAATCTCCCAGCATCCCCCTGAGACAGATAATGTTGTCTTTCACATTTTATGGATGGAGAGATCAAGACTCAAACAGTGAGTGTTCTCTTTACACTAACCCAAGGGGCAGAGAAAAAACAGCAACTCTTAGCCACATGATTTCAGCTATCATATGTTAGTTAAACAGACACTACTCTGCTTTACCATTCCTTTTTGTGCAAATACAGAACTCTGTGATCTCATTTCTTCTTCAAACTGTTAAAAAACTCCTCCGATCTGCTTACCATATTTACTGCACAGCGGTTTTCCAACTGGCTAAACATTCTATTTTCCATTTAGAAAAAGATGACCTTAAGGCCTTATTGTTTATTTCAGCATACCCCTCTTAAAGAAAAAAAAAGTCTGTATGCAGATGGTTCGGTAAAACTAAGCATGAGACTAGACCAAAATGAGGATCATCTCCATAGGCCTAGTGCCTTCCCTTTAGCCTTCTTGTGTTTTGTTCCTTCAGGAATGAGGGTACTGCATTCTGTATTTGCAAAGTGAAAATAAAAGCTGTACTACCAAGTTCCTAAGATGCCTCCACACAGTTCTTCTTCAAACCACTGGCTGCTTATTTTGTAGAAGCGTTGCAAGTTCAGACTCTAAATAGGCTTTACAAAACCTAGAAAGCTCATGCTAAATCACAAAGCTGAGCTTTTCAAATGTGGGAAAAAAAAATGGGAGGTCTTACAATATAGCTACATAGTAGTAAAGAGGGAACTATTTAGAGATGAAAATCCAAATGCAAACAGATAAGTGACAAGATAAACAGATTAAAACACGAGATATGTCTGAGAACAAGAATAATCTGATTTGAGTACTTATTACAAAGACGATGCTTCTTGCTGCTTTCTGTGGACAGCACAGCTCTGTTTTTTTGTCTGCACTGTCTATCCCCACTGTGAATAAGTGACACAGCAGCGCACCTAATTCTTCTCTCTTCACTGAATGTAGCACTAAGCCTACTAAGTCCATATCAAATAGATGGAAATAAAAATTCAGAGGAGTATCCCATTTTCACATGGATTTTCGACTTAAACCCTTAGAATCTTCATTTCTTTGTTTGATATGCCAATATACAGTCAATGAAGTTGGAGTATTCTTAAATCATGTCTGATTTTATATGCATAGGCCATTTGTCTTTTTTATTCACAAGTCTGAAAACATTAATATGTACTTTTGGCTTCACTTCTTTAAGAAGCAATTGTAAAGTAGTTTAGGAGACTGATTTTCATGCTAGGCTGTGTACTAGAAGTGATCTGGCACATTTATTCCACACTTTGTTTTGCCATAGAGTTTCACTTCTCTGTTTATCAGGGGGAAATTATAGCGCTTCAGTTTAGATTGCAGAGGTAATTGTTAGACACCTTGATCCCATCAAGTGGTTTTATATGTAAGGTAAGACCTTGGTTTTCCAGACAGGCTCCTACGGCCAGTGGTCATACCTTCCACACGTCAGACAAGTTTTCTGCGTGTGGATATGTATTTGTGTATCCCCTTCTTGAATATGAGCATCAGTAGAGGCTGTACTATTCTGCATGCACCTGACAGTCTAACAGTTGATTAAAAATGCAGACAGTTTTTGTCTTCTTCTCTTGGATTTGCCAGTGTTAATATACTGATACTGTTAAACACTATGCAGGACACCTGGTCATTCTCTTCCTAATGCCTGGTCATTAAGAAAGAATGATTAAATGACTGCTTTAAGGTAGACTCTGTTACCTGTCATTTTATACATTTCAAAATCCATTCTACTTAACTACATTTATAAGTTTAAATCTTAGTTTAAAATCCCCTGGGAAGTGTCTCAAAGCCTATAACAGGAAATTCCAAAAGAGATTTAAATACTTTACAATGCATTATAGAATTGCAGGCACTAGACTGCCCTTCCAAAAAGGCCTATGACCTGCATCACTGGTGATGAATAACCAAAAGGTGCAAGGTGGGAGAAGTTCTCTTGTTGTATGAAGAAATAAGCTCTCCTGGTAAGCTGTTCTGGCCTGGCTGCCATGAATAAATTAATAAGTAAATATATATCTCAGTTGTTAACGCAAAAGCATCAAGGGAAACTGATGGTGAAAATTACAAAAAGAAAGAAATGCACAATGTAGTCTCTTGAAATCAGATAGAAACTTCTTGCATAGCAGGAGGAAAACAAATTCTCAACTGTGAGAGCCTGGTTTTGGAGGAAAAAATAATAAGTTAAAGCAAAATTCCTTCTTGACACAAGTAAAATTTCATTTTATTTACCTTTCTAAACTGAAATCAAATTTCAAACTATATACAAATCAGTCAGTGGCTGAAAAATTATGCATTGTGATTGAGATAATGTTTTTTTGCAGTTTGGTCTGCACCTGAGGGCTGCAACCCAATGAGTCAACTTAGTGCTGGTATCTCTGCAGTCATTTTACAGAAGAGTGAGTGTGTGAATTCTTAAAATGCAACTCCTTGCCTTCCAGCAAAATGAGATGAATACATTGTGGACATATTATCCAGTACAGCACTGGTCCCACTAAAACTTGTGTGGATGCAGATTCAGTACATCTCCACTGGAATTTGAAGGAGTATAAGTTAGTTTAAAACATAGCTTAGGAGCAACAAATCTCAGAGTATTCATAACATCTAAAACTTCAGTTTGAGAGGTTTTTTGTTCAGTACAGGAGAGTCACAGGCTGGAATCCCTCATGAAGCACTTGCATGCTTTCTCACGTCCTTAGTTTCCCCTTCTTATTTAAATACGCTCCTCCTCCCCCACTACATTAAAGGATTACAAGACAAACAAAAGTGGAAACAGCAGCTCATACTGCAGCACTGTGAAATGAAACCTTTCCGAATACTCCGAGGAGCAGCAGTGGCACTGGCCGCCTCTCATTCTGCAGTTTCCCACTCCTGCTACCTTGCACAGCCAGGAAGTGGGACCACAAATTTCAGAGAAGCATCAGGGCCCAACTCGTGTCTTCACTAATTTTACTCCATGTAAAAAAGTAAATACTCCGTCCATATATATTCCTGAGAGAATTAGAGGGTGAAGTCTGTGGGAGTGGGGAGTTCAGTATCTGAACATTCACTGTGCCAGTCTATCTGTACATGCTGTCTGTGTATATATAGTATAAGCAATGGTATTGAAGAGAATTTTTGGCTAGTATTTCTGGAGAACTAGTAAACCAAGAGATGGGATTTTGCTAGTCCCAAAATGGAAGTATCGTAGTAGTTTTTGTGCTGTTTATTTTCATATAATCAAATTGCTTTTTGGCTGCTTTCTTGTAGTTTCATTTTCTCTGTCATTCTCTAACTCTGAGATGTCTGATCTGCTGCAGTAGAAGGAGTTGACTTTTTCAGTGCCCTGCAAAAGGCAGTTTTATTTTTCTGCTGTCAGATCACTGCCACATGATTTTCTGATATTGGATATTTCTTTCTCTTAACTAAGAACTTTGTCCTCTAAGAGGGTATTTGTTTAGCATTTTTTTCTGATTCTTTATCAGAAAACTCAGTAATTCCAGAACATTTTTGGAATGAGCAATACAGGAATTTATTTACACATTTAAATGCAATATTTGTTCCCTTAATTGCATCTCTTCTGGGTAAGAAGCTGTTGTATTCATCAATTTCTAAGTATTGGATCTATTGTATCTAAAGTGGCTTAATGATGGTTTTAGTGGCTTTTATTATCATCTTCTGCCTTTCAAAGTCTTCAGCAGCTAGTTTTGCTGCATCTTGTACTCTGATTCAGACTTTGCTGTTATTGTTTCTTAGTTACTACACTGATAGGAGAACTTGGTTTCTGTGGGCACTACAGAAACTGTGAACTTCCATAGTGCCAGACAAGGGATTGCAGTCTCCGCTGCAGCAGGATGTCTTTCAGCACAGCTCGGTGGGAGCCACCAGCTCTATCCAGAGGCCTTTGCCTGGGAAGGCCTCAAATGCAAGGTAGCATCTGGGGCACTGGTGCTTCCTGCTCGTTCTTTCCTAATGTACAGTAATTACTGTTTGGGTCCTCTTCTCTCCTGGAGAGAGAGGAGAGGAAAGAGGATTCCCAGCCAGCCTCAGACTTCCCTGCTGCAGTATCAGAGAAGCAAAATGATACTAGCTGTGGGAAAGACAAAGCCAAGTAGCCATGTCCCAGCTCTCCGTGCTCTGGGACTGCTCCGGCTGACACAGTCAGTAGAGTGAAGCATCACAGTTATCTTGGCTGAACACGGTATCGGGGTCTTGCTGAGTCCTGAATTATGAATATTTCATGGTGTCAGTGTGGTTCCCCTAACCACCTTCTCCTCCAGAAAGCTTTCTGGATAGAGCTACCAAACAGACAACTCTGTTTTGTTCAGTTATCACTCATGCTGGCAAACTCATCTTACCACCTCTGTGATTTCTTGGCCTCTGTTAGAGCTAAGTGTCCTCAGCTTACAGAAACCAGTACCAAGAGCTGACTAGTTTCTGTAAGCAGAGTCTTCTTCTTGGTCTCCTTCTTGGAAGTATTGCTGGTTTTCAATTTAATTCACTGTTGCCAGCCATAGAATCTGGCGATCTGCTTCCTTCTGTCTTACTGCATGACCTTAATTTGGGTAGTTCAGAGGTACTAGGTCTGCCTCTTCCTGGAGGATCCCAAGGAAACTGCTGTTGAAGCTCTCTGTTCTGTAGGTAGCAGACACGGGAGCTAGAAACATAGGTACAGATCTTACAGAAGAAGCAAAGTGAGGATAAAAGGTCGTGAGACTGAGGGCTGTGAAGAAAATACCTCCTACCCTGCAAAATGGTGAAGTCCTTAATTAGAAAAGTGGTCTGGCAACCAAACTAAGCCATGTTTTTGGGAGGCGTTGTGTCTCTGTTCTTATTTAATATCCCAAGACTGGCTGTTATCTTTCATTTCTGAGGGATAGGCCTTGACACATGGCCCCACCACCAGCTTACATTGTATTCGAGGTGTGATAAACTAAGCATATCCTTCCCCAGAGTTCAGGCCCTGGCTACCAATACTGGGAGAAGAGGTCTGAAAGGTTTCTGGCTATTTCTGTTCCTCCCATGGAAGCTCCCGGAAGAATATTCCTTTAGAATGGATTATTTGTTTAGTCTTGAAACAAGAATCCAAACCTGCTGTACCTTTTCCCCCACAAATGTTGGGCATGTTGTATAGCTCGTGTGTGTCCTGCCCCTTTGTTTGAAGGTCTGGGTGGTGCTTCTGCCTCATTTGAAACATGTGATGCTTGCAACGTATTGCATGCAACACACTCTTGAACCTACTATAGCTACGAATACATTACAGCCTCTGTGTTCAACCCTGTTTTTTCCCAAGCCCTCCTGTGCGAGCTGTATGCTGAATGCAGGATCATGCCACGTGCACCAGAAGTTCCAAAAAAGTTTTTTTTTTTTTTTTTTTTGTTTTGTTTTTTTTTATTGTGAGAGTAACATACAGGAAAGGAAAAAAATGAGTTGCCAGCAAAAGACAATTGTTACTCTCATCACTTTAGGTTAGAAGCAAATGTGTTGAGGGGGAAAGGGCTTTCCTGCAAAAGCTCATCCCTGAAAATACACAGACACTTGTGTTCTGTGCACAGCAACATTAAATAAACAAATAAAACCAGGGACTGCATGACTAGGAATTAATCAAAGCTAAATGGAGCAAAAGGAAGGGAGGAGGAGGAGGAGATGCATTTTCTCACAGAGCTCCTCCCTGTCCCGGCCCACCCTGGGGGATGCACTGCATGAACACCCCTTCAGCCGCATTCACCGTCAGAGCCCAGCCTTGGATAGCCTCGCTTACACCTTGGTCATGTTTCCAGAGAAACAGGAGTATTAGCAGGCTGGATGAATGAACACCGCTGCGTGCCCTCTCAAACTCAGTGCTTTATTTTTAAGTTATTTTGCTCAATGTACATTGACTGTTTTTTGTCTGAGATGTGTTCATTTCATACGTAAATAATTCAGCAAACTCTTTTAGTTGTTGCAATTTGTACTGTTACCAAAACTTCACAGAACTCTGCTGTTGATGACCTTGTGGAAAATCTGTAACACTGCTCTGAACGGTCTGCAATTCATTCTGCTCCATTCATTGGGGTTTCACTTTTTTTTTTAGCACAGACCCCAATTCTCTATGCTCTTTTACATTCTGTGTTTAGTCTAGTGCTATTCCTTGCTTGCTGGCAGTTGTAGTGGAAAAAAATTGTTGATCTTATTCTGGCATATATAAGCAGTAAGGATTACACCTCTGTTACTTTTTGCTTTTAACTCACGTTCGAGTTTCTTGATTGAATCCTCTGCTTTTTTCTTTTCTTTCCCCCCGTTCAGATGCAGTGAACTTGTCTGTCTCTCAGAGTGGAAAAGATGTACAGGCACCACAGAAGTTGCACTCTCCATTCATGAGATGTAGAGCTGTGATCACTGCACCACAATGTGCTGTTGCTATCATTCCCCTCAAGCATTATAGTAATCTGCTAGAAGGGGGAGTTCGAGTAGTTAAAACAACAACAACAAAAAAATAGATGTCTGTTTCTTTCAGTTCACTGATGCCTGTGTTTTGAGGGTCCTGGTTTTCACATTTGCAAGTCAGCTGAATGTTAATTATTTTCCCAACTAGAACGTTATTTCCCTTGATTGGTATTGCAGACATTTATAGTAATGAACCATTTCTGTGGTTCAAAATGTTAAATTCTGCTCTCAGCACAGGGCTGTCTCTGAAACACAGGGTCTAGATGCCCAAACAGATTTAGCTACCTACATCCATCAACTGAAATAACCATTCAAGGTATTATTCTGCAAGAAGTTTGCGCGATACAAACAAAACTGTTTCCTGCTTTGGTTTCTATCAACTGACTTTTCATGCACTGGTTTTGTACTGTTTTTTTTCTCTCTCTAGAATCAACTCCATATACCACATGTTACCATATTAGTCAAGCATACTTGCAATACAACTGGAAATGATTTTCATGTACACTAAGATTATTTTTCCCTGTAAGAGTAATATTAAAAAGTCTGTAGTGAAAATGAGAATTAGGATCTTTCACCACTCAAAATGTCTTACAGTGTCAGAATTACAGAAAGAATACATCATGGGCTTTTCATTTTACCTAAAATCATAAAAATAGAACTGTCATTTAGTATTACAGCTGACAACTTTCAATACCGTTGTAACCATTTTAGCTGAGGTTTTGTCCCACAGTTCGTCCCACTATGGTTACAGTTACATATGTAAGAAATTAGATTGGTTGAGGCACAGATTACTTTCGGCTGCAAGATGAGATATCCCATTACCTGAATTTATATCAGTTTAGATAGGAGACATTGTACCTATTTATTGAAAAAGCATAACATATTTCTAGAAATTGGAAACCAGGGAACTTTGCTGAATGGACTTAAATAGTAACTAGAGAGAATAATAAAACATCTGCAGAAATAAAAAGAAGTTATAAAAGTAATAAACAGGAATATTTTATTGAAAAAAGAAAAAACACATTTACCAACATACATCTTTTTTGTCAACATAAGAGTGAGTAAAGGAATTGTTTGTTTTATGCCACTTAAATTCTTCGGGTTTGTTCTCTAAAAAAAGAGACCATTAAAACAGTCATATATTGAAAGGTTTAAAGGTAGGTGGCTGCTATAGATTAGAGGTTTTTCAAATTGGTAAAATTCTGAAGTGGCAAATAATCAACTTTGGACTGCCCATAATAAGTCCAGTTGTTTGCCAGAGTCTGGATGTGGGAGACAACATTTGTGAATTAAAATTTGCATATGGCACAGAATTTGTTAGGTTAGCCAAGAGCAGCACTCTTGAGGGACCTATGCAATTTAGGCACTTGGGCCACACAATGGCAGATGGGATTAAATGCTGACAAATACATACTGGAAAGGATAATTGGGTTAAAATATGATTACATCAGCTCTCCTAGCTGTTTAATGGCCTCAATTTTAAACACATCCTTTGAAGTAGCTGGCAAACGCCCATTTGTTTCAGTTAGAGAAGACCCAGATTTGCCGTCTGAAATCTGACTGCAGCCCTATAGCTTGCTTGGGAAAATTATGCAGATGGCAGACTCTGCGGCTGCATTTTCTTTCAGTCAGATGCAGAGGTTTTGCATTATCTATTTCCTGCAAGCTACTACTATTGTCTTCCTTGCCGGCCTCTGGGACGCATCCCAGTGGCCACACTCAGCTTTCACTCCCTCAAACTTGAGTTCAGTGGAGCTTTTCCTTCAGTGGGAACTGTGGGATGCATTGTGCTGCTGTGCCTGGTGCCAGTCACAACGAGGTCCTGCTGCCTGTTGCATGCCCCCAGCAGGCTCTGCAGGGCTGTGCACGTACCAACTGATGCACCAAAGGGCCAAATATGCACTGCTTTGAGTGCCACCACAGATCTGCCAGACACACCATATGCTAGTTGTGTGATTTAGGGAGCTCGTGAGCTCACTCAGTGGGAGGAGAACAAGAAAGCAGTGTTGTGCTCATTTCAGTTCTTCTCTCACTCAGGTGTTAGTGATTTATTTGTCTTTAAGGCTATGGTAGTGATGCCAAATTCTGATGAAACCCAAATAGGCCTGGCTGTGGGCATTTATTTTGTGTTAATTTGAATGCCATCCCTCTCCAGAAAATTTTCGTTGTTGCCAGCTTAAATAAATTTTAATTCTGATGTGCAGTAGTCTGTAAGCGTAGCCATTGAAATATTTGCAACTCAAGAGGATGAACCCTTGACTAACAAACATCCAGGACACTTCTCCAAAAAATTCAAACTATCTGGCTATGTAAAGATAAAAGTAATTTCAGGTAAACTACCATTCATTCGACTAGGTGTTCCTCAGTGCAGTGCTTGCTCTCAGCATCACTTATGCTCTAGAATCATCAGAACAAACAATTATTCTTACTGTCTCTTGATTCCTGAACTTATCTGTTCTCCTTGCATAGCGAAGCACCATATCTTTCTACTGACGGATGAAGTCCCCTTGGTTTGGTTCATTTCACTGATTTCTTCCAAGATATCACATAATTATCTTGATGCGTGTTTTTCCCAACTCCTGAAAAGCACTTTTTTTCACTAGATTCATTTTCTACATAAGATTTCCTGCCTGCTCAGCAGGGCTTCCTGCAGTCCCTTGCCAGCTCTCTGATGTCCTCTGGAGGGACTCTGTCTGCTTGTACCCAGCTGTGGCTGAGGACATGAACACTGATCTTCTCATCCTGAGCAGTGTCCCCACTATCTGCCCCACGGGGAAGGGCTGGGATCTCTTGCTGGGGACTCTCAACCTTCTTCAGCTGGCTGCTGAACTGTTCTCACACTTACCTTCATCTCTTCAGCCCATCCCTAATCTTCCCTCCCTACTGTAGTTAGGCTGCTTTCCTATTCACCTCTAGGCCCTCCCGAGACTTCACCTTCCTCTCTCAGTCTTGGAGTTTATGTTAACCTTGGAGGTCCTTCCCACCCTAGTACTGCATTGTCCCTCTTTTCTTCCTGAATCCAGCTGGCCCCTCTAAATCCTCTTCCCTTCCGGTTCCCTAACCCTCCCTGCCAGAATATTGGATTTTACCTCCAAGGCTGAGATGTTCTGAACCAGCTCTGCTCTTCTCTCCTGATGAATCTGGTAATATCAAACAGATGTCTGAAGAAATTGGGAACTTTGCCAATTCCTAAGGGAAGCTGGACCCGGGCTTCTATATGAATAATGTCCTTGGTGCTCAAAACTCAACTTGTCCCAGGCTCTGACTATTCACCCGAACCACCTTCCTTTTCTCTAAAGGGCATTTCAAGTCTTTCTCACAACAAAATGTTTTTTTCAAGTGGAAAAGACGGGTGGATTAACAAAATATTTCATTTAGCTCTTGGGTCTGTGAATAAACAAGATAATGTAAGGCAGCAGGTAGGTTTGCTTGTGCATACGAAAAGTGAGTGTAATAACTACAGAGCTGTTGGAGGTGCAACATCAAGTCATGCACAGTCACACTTACCACTAAGAAGAAAGGGACAACTTTGCGTGCTTACTATAATTCACTGGGACTTTTGAAAGAAGCCCCATGATTATCATAATGCCACTTTGTTTTTGTTTCTTTTCAGATTTTATTCTCTGTAGTTAACCAACTGCTATTTTAAGGATGAAAAGAGTAAAATATTTGCAATGTTTACAGATATGTCATGGCTCCTTGATATTTTAACATTGCTGCAGCTTTGATTACATGTTCATCACACCACACTTATTCTTGGTTTCTAATTCACTCCATTCAGATTTGAAATAGATTTCTCTTGATATGGGTGAATGAGTTCAGCTGAAATAACTGGTTTGAAATTTCACCCAAACATTTGGGAGGCTTAAACAGAAGCTTTTTTCTTCCTTCCGTTTCTAATTCTTGCTTTAATTGCAGGCAGTGTGCATCAGAAAATGCACATTTTCAGCCTAAATTTTAGAGTCTTAAGGTAGAGATAAATATCAAACTTATTTGAATGAAAAACGTAGGCTTTTCATTTCTGTGAGGGATGAAATTTGCTCAGACCCAGAAGTTTGGGTCAGAGCAGCTTTGAAGTTGATGATTGAAATCTAAAAACCAAAAGGTCTTGAATTTAGTCCATTTCTGATCTTCACAAAAAAAAAAAGAAGAAAAGAAAAAGTAACTGCTGAAAGACAGAGGATATGCTATTAAACATGACTGCTGTTGGTGAGTACAAAATTGCTAGATTTGTTGTTTTAAAATTTTTACATTTCATTATAGCAAAAGCTAAATAAGACTGAAGGAGAATGTCTGTTCTTATTAAAATAGGTCTTTTAGTTGCATATAACTTGAGTGGTGATGTAAATAGTCCTGAGAGTATCTACAAATCTTGCCCAATCTGTTTTCTGCTTTGATTGCTCTTGCTGCTGGCATTGCTATATCTGAGCAATTACTCATTCTTTTTCATTGACATTTAATGCAGCGGACTGTTTTCTTTAAAGGGCTGCTGTCAACCAAGCTTGTATTTAAAAAAGAATTTAAACAAAAATGCTGATCTGACAATGCAGTTCATTACAATGGAAATAGTTTCCAAATACCTCATTCGGGATCTATCACTTCCTTGTTTGTTTTCTATATTTCACAAAGCCCAGACTATGACACTTGAAAACTCTCAGCCTGACTTTTGTCTCCATCCAGTTTTATTTTCTGATTCACACATCTCTGCATAATACTGCTGTTAGACTTTTTAGTACTTGAAGTGAATACTTTTAATAAAAGAAGTAAAAATACCATTTTAAGTTTCAGTTAATATTTTGTATTTCATCCCAAGTTCTGCAAAATCCCTTTCCAGTTTGGGGGCCCCAGACTAGCAGACAGTGTCCCTTTAACAATGGTGGAAGTTTCACAGACTTCCAACTTGGCTCCCTTACAGTTTATTCTCAATATAAATATACCATCTGGGAATGCTTGATTCAATGTTTCCCACATAATTGCTTTCTCATGTCAATTCTCCATTCTTCTACTGTACAAAGTAGCCTCTACTGCACTATTTTGGAGGACAGCGATAGCAGACACCAGTGCACCAGATACTGATGAAAATAATGGTAGCAGCATGTAAAGTTCAGAGTTTGCAGCATTTTGTCTGCAAGATTGGCAGCCTTAGGAGGTGAAGGGACTAAATACAGGCAGAAAAATAAAACAAGTTTACTCATTCAGCAAACGCATTGAAAACAATGCCTAATGTTATATATACATATATATACACACATACTCTGAACTTTATGGAATCTAACCTTATGCTAAAAGTAAAGTATGTGTTTAAATGTATTCTTAAGCCGAAAATCTTCATAGATTTTTCCAACAGGATTTTGCTAAATTAATTTTAGAAAGGTTGCAGCAAGTTACTGCAGGTAAAAAATAATTATACTCTATTTAAATTTAATGTCTCCTCAGACTGAATTTCTTTTATGCTTTTCCTGTGGCTTATTTGTCTCCGAGGTGACTGGTAGCTGATTTTGTCACTGAGGCAGTGTAGTGCAGGACAAGCACAGGTTCCTGTTCTGTGATCAACAAATAGAAGGTCTGTGAAAATTTAGGATCAGAACAGTTACATGTTGTTTGGTCATGACAAGGCAAACAAAGAAAAATATAACTTTTAACATATTATGAAAGGACAAATGCTACATTTATCATTTTGGTTATTTATTTTAGATTGGTGGGTAAATTTGTTCACTTACAAATGTCATCTGTTGAGGTCTCAACAGCCTGTGCCCATACTGACTGTTGTGCTGGCAGCTCTCAGATTTTCTGATAAGCATCCTTTTGGCAAGCCTCAGTCAGCACCTGGGAGGGGACTGGTCAAGAGGACCTTGTCAATCCCCCAGAGGCTTCTCAAGAAAAGAATCATAGAAAGCTAAGGTTGGAAGAGATGTCAGAAGGTCACCTTGTTTTGCCTCATGCAGGAATAGCTTTAAAGGCAAAGGTAGGTCTTTGAATTCTTCTCCAGTTGGGTTTTGGCAGTGCCTGAGGATAGAGGCACTTCTTCTCTCTCTCTGGGCAACCTGCTCCACTGCTTAACTTTTCACAGTGGGAAATTTTTGTTGCTGTAAATAGCAATTCCTGCCTAGCATCCTACAGCTGTACACCCGTGAGATGCCTCCATTCCTGTGATGGCTCTCCATGGCTACTGACCTCCTGATTGCCTGGGGATGAATGAGCTGTTCTGCTTGGCAGAGCCATTCTGCAGTCAGTTTGTGCAGAACACTATCACTATCATGTATTTCCCTTTCTTATATAATACCTTATTGACCTTTTCTATTCTATGAGAAATGCATGCTCTATAATCTGACAGCAGAAAGTGAACAAAGCATGAGCATCTTTCCTGTATGGTGACTATGAACACACAGTGTGTTCATGCAATAACTCCAAATTTTGGTAGAAAGTACTGCTTACTATTTAATGGTATAATTGATATTTGTGTTGTGTCTATTTTTAAAGTAGCCATGTATAATTTAGGTAAGCTTTGTGATACAGTTTCTATGTAGTGCTAGCCATCATGGCCTAAAACTATTGAACAGCCTTTAAGCCAATATTAGACCCCATCTAATTGAATGAAGTGCTGGACTGGAGTTTAAGATTTCAATTAAAATAATATGCATTATTAAGTAATTGCACATTAAATCATCAGCAAGGGCTTTTCTCATAAATTACTTTTTCTAAGAACAAAAATACTTTAGGTCTTCTAGAACATTAAAAAAAAAAATCTTATACAAATCTATCTGCCTCTTTAGGCACCCAAGGATCTTTAAAAGTCTGTCGGAAGTACTGTTAAAAACTTTCCACAGACTTCCACATTGATTAACTTCTTTTTTCTTGAGAATATGGACATACTTTGGTATTTATCTTGTGCATATTTCTATTTCTTTTGATATGCAATATTTAAATAAATACAGATTTTGCATCTAGATGGACCATGGCTTTGAAAAGATTCTTATGATATTTGAATAGCTGTCAAAAATTGTGTTGACTTATTAATAACTACCACATGGATTAAATATTTTTTAGTCACATTCACGTGCTTTTATTTGACCTAATTCTTATTAATCTAAACATTATTCAACATAAGAAAGCTTAATAAATTCTAGCTCATACCCCGTAGTTTTTCCATTAAAATGCAACTGTTTGTCATAGAGGAGAAACATTTCAAATATGCTTTTATAGCTTTCTTTCATAACAAAGCCCTGAAGTGCTTTGGAGTCTGTTGCAAAATCTTTAATCCAGTAATAGAAAAAAATGGAAAGTGCTGCACAACTTATGTTCACAGAAATAACTTCAACAGTAATTTTTTTAATGAAGGTGATGGGATTCTCTCCAGAATTGGGACAGATTGCAAGATGTACTGTGATGCTAATGCACCTTTGTCTCTATATTCCTTCCTTCACACCTAAGAAACAAAAATATAGATATATGTATTCATTTTTATATGATGTAGTGATCATCTTTGGCAGAGAATATTAACATTGTTGTGTCTGGACAGTTGACTGAGAGTTGTATATCTCAAGTAAAGGGATGCAAAAAGATAAGTGAGGAAGGGTTCATCAAGCAATCTAAGCAGGATTAACAGCTGATAGAGCCCCGGCTGAATTGCTGGATACTTCATTTTTCTGTTTTATTTTACTATGTAATAAGACTAATATTTACAACCTTTTTTAATTTTAGGTAGAATTTTTCTGGAGTGACCTCTTGCTTCCACGTACGCCTCCTCCTTCCCCCTTTCACTCCTCACTCACTCAGTTTAAAATCAATGCTATTTACTCTGTCACCCCAGAGAAACAGGAATATATAATAGAGGCATAAGTTTGCACTACATTGGTGGTAATAAAGTCCTTAAGACCTTGGAAATGTTATTATCTGGACTTAAACAAATAGGTTCTAAAGAAATTTAATTTTGATTTCTGAGTCTCAGTATCTGCTTGATTAATCAAGTTCTGCTCAGAGCTCTTAGCATTTCCCATCCTCCTCTCCCTCAGTAAATCAGGAACCATTTGACACGCTTGCATTTTCACACACTGTGTGTGTTTCGGTTGATTCCACAGCCACTGCTTTAGGAAGTCCTGTGATCTCTCTTGTAATAAGGGCCTTTGCTCTCAGTCCTCTCCAGTAATTCAGGTACTTTTCTTTACAGGTAGCATCTTGATCACTTTGCATGAGTAGTCATTCATACTAAAAGTTCAAATGACCAGGAAACTGGCCTAAGAAATGTAAAATTTACATTACAGTGCTTTACTCTCTGCGTTTTAGAAATCATTTGCATATCTAAGAATTTCATTCAAAAAAGAAGGAATTTTGATGCACATTATTATTCATATGCTAAATAACCTAATAAGCATTTTTTTCCGAAAAGGTTCTTAGTGATGAAAAAATCGCCATACTTTATTTTCAGGCCTCTAGTTAGAGACGTTAATGCCTTTTGAACGCTTTCTTGAGGCTACAGCAAGTTCTGCAGTGACACTGCAGTGATACTGTAGATGTGGAGGCATAGGAGCATAAGGCACTCCACCACAATACCCTTCTTTGAATCTTTAGACAGCCCTCTAACTCCCTCATACAACACGAAGGAAACACAAGTTCCTAGGATCCGTGACAACAGCTGTTGTTTTTTTTTTTAATTTTGATTTCTGCATTAGACTTCATCACCTAGCTTAGTAAAGTAGGTTTTATGATAAGGATCATACTGGTGCTGTTTATGGGCAATTGCCTTTCTCATGAAAGCAACCACTAAGAAAATGGACACCTATGATCTTATCTGGGAGTCAACTGTATGCATTGCTGCCAGCTCAGCCTCCCCTTGCCTGTTGTGCCTGTGCAGGCAGTGTGTGGCTGCAGCACGCAGGTGGCAATCACATCTCACTGATGATTAATTACTATGAGAGGCTGCAGTGCTACCATGGGCACTGTCTGTGGGTTTTATCAGAGACCACTCCACAGAAAGGTAAGCGTACTGAACCAAGCTGGCTGTCTTTTTTTACAGTCAGAAGCTGTGCATGCTACTCACAAGAGCAAAAGTGGGAGTAAAGGCTGGCAGTTAAAGTCAGTACAAACATGGTTGTTTAAATGAAAGTGAAGGATGTGCCCTGTTCCTTTAGAAAACTGGGCATCGAGGTTGGTTTTCAAGCCAGGTGAGAAACGATGGTATGTGTACAGGGACCATTAGGTCAGGGCCTGAACCAGTGATTGAGCACCTGGTGAAGGGGCATGGCTAGCCCTGGGTGCACAGGTGCAGGCAAATCACCCAGGGTCCACCCCTCTCAAACCTCACTGAAAGGCTGGCAGCCAAAGGGGAAGTGTCTCTACTTGGAAACTGCCTTTTTGGGGAGTTTTCAGTGAGCTCTGATCTTCAGATATGGGTAAGCTATTCCTTGTTTGTTACCAGATTGTGACCAATACCTTTCTCAGGTGATCCAAAAACTGGTCAGTGGTAGCTATATTCTCTGCCCTATACCATACAGTATGTAATCTAAGTAGGTTAATTTTTCAGAGCATTTTCCATCACAAGAAGCAATGCGATGTATGAGGAATTCAGTCTCTCACAGTGCTAATGAACAAGTCATTTTTTTGTAATTATTTTTATTTCTTTAAGTTTATAAATCAGTGTAACTATAAACAAAGAAATTAAACGTCAGTAATTATCCCTGTCCTGGAAACCTGAACTCTTAGCCTTAAATCTCTCACTTACTCCACAGACCACACCTGTTTCCCTTTGTCTCTCAATTAAAACAGGCATTAACATGTATTCACTACAGCTGCATGGCATTTATCACTGCTGATGTTTCCATTACATAGGGAGAGCACAACTTTTCACTTTACATTTAATGTTTTTTTTCTAGTTTTGTTATGACATAATTTATCTGTCAGAAAACAACTAGATTGTATATGAAATCTTGGAGATGCACCAGCTTTTCTCAAGCACAATTTGTATTTATATTTATAGCCTTTACAAGTAAAAACTATGTTCCCTAACAATGAATTCATTTGAGGCAGAGCTGTATTATCAGGCAGCGCTAGATTTTTTCACCTACTGTTCTCTGCCTTCATTTCTTTCTCACAAAGAAGAACAGTTTGTCTGTTTGAACAGCTACATCATTTTCATCTGCACATGTGAATGGTTTAATTCTTCTATAGTGGCCTGAAATTCATCAGAAATATTGTCTGTGCTCTCTGTTTATTTCATTATGTTGCAGTAGTGCTACTTTATTTTTCACTTTTATGTTTGGAGAGCAAGTCATTCTGTCCTTGACAATTGTGTGAAGGCAGGTACTGGGTTTTTTTTTGTTTGTTTGTTTTTTGTTTTTTTTTTTTAACCTAGTGAGTAAGTAAATGAGATACTTAATCTCTCCAGTTGTGAATCCTCCATCTCCTTCAGACAAAGATCTTGCCTATTATTCTGCTTTGAGGTAATGATCCAAATGGGCAAGTAAAATCAAATTTTATGTTAAATTGGGCCAAAATTTAGCCCTGAAGTAATCTTGGTTGTGTTATACCTGAGCTGACCTTATTAGTCCCTGATTAATCTGCTTTGTTATGCCTCAAGAATCGTGGGGGTCTCAGAGCTGCTGGTAATCTTCTCTGCCATATGTGTGGCAATATCTGAACGCAGCAGGATAAATTAAGAATAGTCCCATCCTTGCTTTATTACTTGTAAATCAGTCCATTAATATTATCTCAATGCCGTTTGTTAGGATTAACATAGATATTTGAATTGCTGCAGTGATTACGTCTTAAAAACTCTTTCTTAATGTGAATTTTGAAACATAGAAATAAACGAGTACTGAAACTTAAAACCCCTTCAAACACAGGAAAGAAAGGAGAAAGAATTAGCCTGTCACTAATAAGAAACAACTTGAAATGAGGATAAAATATCTTCTGCTGTAGTTTATTTAGGTCCCCAAACCAAATCTAAAGATCCAGAATTGACTTTGGGGTACAGTACTTCTTGATGAGGCCCCTGAGCTCATAAATCACATCTCAGTATAAATTAGTCTAGTTAATTAATACTATGGAAGGCTTTCCTTTTTTTTTTCTTTGTAAACATGTATTTTGTCTGATTTACAAAGAAAACATACTATAGTACTCCTTGCTATGCTCTGATCCAGCTTGTCTTCTGCACTCTTGTTTTTTTTCATATGTGGTTGCAGTCAGTGGCATTTGAGAGAGAGATGAGTAAATTTTTTTCAACTTTCACAGCTTCCTTTTTGGAGAGAAGTCCTGCAACTGTCTTAAAAGATTGTGAGAGAAGATGTACCAGGATCAGCAGTGACTGCCAATGGGCATAGACAAATTAATAAAAATGTCTCAATGTAAAACTCAGCACCTTCTTTCTCTTGTAAATCTGCGCCACTGAGCAATATAAACAATATGCCTATAATGTGATGAAAACTAAACAGAAAAACCCATCTGTTACATGATTAGAACAATTTCATGGCATTAACATTTTTATTTGCCGAGGCCTTGCCAAAATTCTTGGTTTTATTGGGCATTGCCTAAAAGAGTTTCTGAAACTTTTTCATTGTGATTGATTTTTGTTACGCTAATTAAAAACAGAGCTCTGGCCTTGTATGGGTTGATGACCTTCTTTGTCTTTTTAGCTTTGTAGTCGTTTACAAGAATATGGTGTGATAACCACGTTGTGACAGACCAGTTCTGGGAAAGGGACAAGGATACAAATGGCCTTATCTCAGTGAACAGGCAGCATGGGATGCCGCAAGGAAGGAGCCCGCACCACACCCTCTGCTCTTCCACCCACTGCAAAGCAGGCAGCAAGCTGTCCTGCCTGCTAGCCTAGCTGTTCAGAGGCAAGAGGTCCATGTCCTCTGCCTGCTCTGATCTGGAAGCCTCTAGCAAGACAGCCAGAGCACGAAGGGAACCTTAAGGCAGATGCTGTTGTAGAATATATATATATACATATTTGCCATTATTTGGTCATGTTTAAGCCCATATGGACAGCATAGGTTGGAAGGTCTCATTATTAAAATAAGCCTTTAGCTTGTGTGTAGAAGATATTTTAAAGCAGGTGATGACGATTGGTTTCTACAGTAGAGTGCCTTAGATTTATTTTTTTTCAACTTGTAGTGATTTTCATAGAATTCTGTCTAGCTAGAAGAAGTGTGAAAATGAAAGATTGCCTATAAATGGGTGAGTCTTCTTGCAGGAGGTCCTTCCTGGTTGAACAGGTCCTGTCATTTGGAACAGGCTGCCCAGAGAAGTCGTGAATGCTCCATCCATGAAAGTGCTCAATGGCAGGTTGGATGGGGCCCTGGGCAACCTGATCTAGTGGGTAGCAACCAGCCCACTTCAGGAAGTTGAAGCTGGATAATCTTCAAGGTCCCATCAAACCCAAGCCATTCTGTGATTTCCCCACAAGCTTGGCAGCCAGAAAAAGGCGTCTTTCAATTAACTCCTGCAGTGCTTTGCAGTGCAGCAAAACTTTCAGATTTTATTTACTTTTTGTCTGAAAAATAGCAGCTTTCTCATTGGAAAGCTACCAATTTTATGTCAAAATGCCATAGCACTTGAAAAAGAGCTTATTTTTGGACGCGTTCTTTCTAAAGGTGACTGAGGAACAAGATATAGCACACACTATGTTGATGTGATGTGGCGATATTCATGTAGAAATAAATGCTAAGTTAACTAATTATCTTCTACACAAGAGTATGAAGAATTTCAATAGCTGGTAATCTCTGAAAGTATTAAACCAGTGTGATCTATTTTAGCTTGTTGTATCTTCGAAGATCACAAAAATCATAGCAAGTAAGGTGAGATTTATGTTGAAGTACTTGTGGATTCTTAGCACCAGGCATTTGCCAACATATTATCCTATAACATGTCAGAGACGTAATGCTTCCAAGAGAAAAATGGCAGACTGTCAACACCCGATGATGGTAATCTGGGGATACAGCATTTTTATGGATAGAATTACAAAAGAATAGCATTAACAACCTGTGGCAAAGAACACTAAGTTTTAAGAGCGCAGTACGTTAAACTGATATTCTTGTGCTGTTAGTAGAAGCAGGAATATTATCTTTAAACTCATCTATTACCATCAAAATTTGTAGTAAGGCATGTTGAGAACAGGCCCTCTGCAGAGAGTGAATGACACCTGCTCTTCTTCAGCAGAACAAACTATAAATAGACAAAAAACAATGTTTCAGCTATTAAATAGAAAGTGTTGTTGTTATTTAACCTACAGAGAGAAATTTTTTGTTTTGTTTTGTTTTGTTTTTTTGATAGAGAGAGCAGGTTAACTCAACTGAGGAGGAGGCTAAAGACAGTCTAATTGCAGCCAACTTGAAAGGGAGCTTAAAAGAAAACAGAGCAAGGCACTTTGTGGTAGTGGCAAATCATGTAACAATGAGCAATGGCCAAAAGTTGCAGCTTGCAAGGTTTTAGACTGAACATTAGGAAAAGAATTTTCATTAGGAGAGCAGAGCAGCACTGGAGGAGGTTTCCTAGAGGTACCATGGTATCTCCATCCCTGGAAGTTTTCAAGAGGTGATTACACAAAGCCATGGCTGACCTGATCTGGTGTCACTCGGAACTTTTAAAAGAGTTATACTGAAATTGAAAGAGAACAGGATTTAAAAATAAACTTCACTGTACAAAAATCTTTTTGCAGTAGGTATTTTAATGAACAACTTTGGTTGTAGAAATATGGCAGCCAAAAGAAATATTGGGCAGCCACAAATGAGAGTTGGAAACTAGTAATGGAGCATGATTAAGTCATATCTAGGCATGAGCTTTCCCAGGCAACTGAGTTATCTTATCTCATGTTGTTTTTCTGATTGTATTTTATTCATCTTGTATAAACCTTTATTGGGAGGAAAAAAAAAAAAAAAACATAAAAACAGCTTTTTGGGCCTTCGTATCAAAACACACTGTGCAAAATATTTCAGCTTCAGTAAACCAGTGTTTTTTAGTGGTATTGTGAAAACATCTCAGACATACGTGCTAGTTTTTGAAGTGGGTCTGTTGTCACTGTCAAGAAGTTGACAAAACTTGAGTGTTTGGGATGGACTGTCTGCTGAGAGAGGTGCAAAACATCAGCTTGGAGCAAAAATATTTTTGTAAAAATAAAAATTCAGACAGGATGTTATCTAAGAAGGGTCACTTCTTGCAGAGATTTCATTGTTTAAAAAAAAAAAAGTAATGTTTCTACAGTGCTTTTATGAGAGAGACTGGGAGTCTTTTTCTTCTGGTAGGTAAAGTCATTTGGGCAGCTGGTAGCATCTGCTCCTTCCTGAAAAGACAGTTTTTTGAGACTGTCTTGGTATGTTTTCATATTCAAAGTATCTGCAAACCTTGTAATAATATAGATATCAATCCCAAGGGGCAAGAGTCCTGCAATTAAGTGGCTTTGCACTGTTAGATTGAGAGCAAAGATTTGTAAGTGTGCTATTTTATTCTTCGTGTTGAATTCTAAGTTGTGCTGTTTGCATTTTGTCATTTGGTCAGGAAATGAATATGAAAATACAAGCAGAAAGCAGCTTATCTCTTGCATCGGGAGGCTTTTATGCAAGTTCTCATGTGAACAGTAGAAGATCAATTTAGGTAGCTAAATGTAGGGATCCCTGCCTGACCTCCAGCTGCTACTTCTGGGGAATGTGCATCCACTGTAAGCTCTGCTCATATCTGCCAGCCTTGTGCAGAAGCCTTAGCTGAGTAACAGTTCTGTGTTCAAAGCATGTTTGTCTCCAGTTCTCAAAATGCTAGCTTTCAGAAAGATTAAATAGGCAGTATTTGCTATTGTAGCCATTGCAGCACGCTCAATCTAAAATGTGAAGCAGGAAGAAAAATAAACAGTGGACATTTAGAAGCCACTGTTATATAAATCATAATATAAAAATAAGGCAAATATTTCTGATAAGTGAAATGAATAATGCAAATATAAAGGCATATAAAAAAGAAAAATCTTCCTGATATTTATTTTATTCTGCCTAAAAATCCAAACTCAAGAAAGGCCACTATCTTCTATGTACAGCGGTATAGAAATCTGTGCTCTTATGCCTTGTCAATAAAAAATTCTGTGACATTTATAAATTGTCTTGCAATATATTCCGTATTTTACGTGTTCCCATCTGAAGGGGCCAAAGCCGTTGAAAGAAACTGGAATCTCTGATTCATGAGTTGACTTAGGACTCAGGTGAATTTTTTTGGAATTACATGTCAAAGTTTTCATTTCAAGGCCCAGAAAACCTTCTGTAGAACAACTAGCAATTGAGGGGGGCGGGGGGCAGGGAGGTAAAAAACCAACAGGGTAAGGCGCTATTGTGTTTTCGGACAGAACATCTGAGGGTGAAGTGAAAATATATGAGGGCTGCTTTGAAAGCCTCTGGTTTTATTATGTCGGCCCATGATGTCAGAGGCAGATGTTCGTGGTATGGCAGTAGAGGATGAACTTTCCCGCCAATATCCCGTTACACGTTGTTGCCTTGCAACAGGCAGCAGCAGAGGGGGATTCTGACAAAATGGCGTCTGACATGGAAGTGCATATGAAGCGAAGGTGTGACACTGAATTCCTCCATGTGGAAAAAACGGCACCCATTGACATTTGTCAATGCTTGCTGAATGTTTATGGAGACCAAACTGGATGTGAGCGCAGTGAGGCGGTGGGTGGTGCAGTGCTAACAGCAACAGTGGATCACTTCTGCTGGTGCAGATTTTTAGGAGCGTGGCATGCAGGCATCTGTTCATCTCTGGTGAAAATGCGCAGTTAACGGTGGTGCCTGTATTGAAAGATAGCATTTTGTAGCTGAGAATTTGCTCTTAGTGTTATTGTGCTCTTTGTGTCTGTTGTAGTTTCAGTGGAAATAAATAGGAGGCGTTGCTTTCTAAGTGACCTGCATATGTTCTCTTCTTTAACACATACACTGAGGTGCTCTTAACAAGCAATTTTATTTCTGCATTAGAATAGCACAGATAAAATTAAGCTGTTTGCCTAGGTGGTGTCTTTATTGAGCTGTCAAGTAGCACGATTGGAGTATTGGCCTCTTTTCAAGGCAGAATTTTTAGATTCTGTTTTTACTGGGAAATTGTTTTTTTATGTTTTGAATATTTGAATTAAGTTTATTGTTTCTTAATTTTAGAACAAACATAACATTTTTTTCAGCAGTCTGTAGTCAGATGAAAAGAAGCTGTATTGTTCTGAATATCCTACTCATCGTTTTCAGAAACCTAGTAAGGTTTTAATCGATGGCTCTAAAAAGAAATACCTCTCAGATAAAGACAGATTCTTGTTATTTCTGTAAAAAAAAAAAAAACACATATATATATATATATATGCAAATAAATGTCAAATGAGAGTCCTGTTAAATAACATATAGACACTTCAGTTTGGCATTATCTGATAAGGTTTGTTATATCATTTGCTGTCTGCTGCCATGTGCCTCCTAGTGCACTGGAACCATTTTAGTAATTATGTTTTATTCTGTAGTGAATGCCTGAAATCCATTTTTAATGTCCCTTAGAGAACTTCTGAATTATCACAGCTTCAGTGAGATTTTCATTAGAGGCTTATTAATTACATTGTAAATTTGTGCATTATATCATAGTATCTTTGTAAAGATAAGAGTAAGTCTGATTTTTGGTTTGACTTGCCTGTATATGTCCTGACATTACAGCGTAACAGTGATCTTTGTCAGTATTCCTTGGTGCTATCCATTTGGGAAGCCTAAAGTTGATATAATTTGGAATTCTAGAAAGAAAGAAAGAAAGAATCTAGAAAGAAAAATCTTCCACGTAGGAAGACTATGCAGACTTCTCAGGAGTACTCTGACAGAAAATATATGTATATATTCATATGGAGATAATAATGACAGTCTGTTTAGTGACCTTAAACATCTGTGGGCCGTATTTCCATTGTGGTTTATCTGAAGGGGGAAAATTCCAGTTTCCTAGCTGTTTTTATCAGACTTACCATGAGATCCAGAGAGGCTGGTTATTTGTGCTATTTCTTTCACCTACAGACTTGTGGATATTTGTCTTATACAAGCCCAAACAATTGACTGCACGTAAGAAAATGTTATGGATTGGAAGTTAATTGTAAAAGTAAGTTAGGGTTGGTAAATCAGTGCTATGATGCAGATTTCGGCTAAGGTAGGAAGTGTACTTGCCTCATCTGGACTTGCTACAAGAAAGCTCAGTTAGCGCTCTGTTCCTTAGATGACTAAAGGAGAAGGAAGAGAGTGATTTTGTGTAGCGCTTTGCAGTTGTTTATCTTTGCAGTTAGGGCAAAATCACTTGTTTTAATATTTATTAAAATGTGACAGACATCACAGAATGAATCTAAAAATAATTGAAACAACTTGAAGTGTATGTGATAGTTTCTTTCCAAATTATAATTAATACATAATAGTTATCCATAGAACACTTTAGTATACAGTTCAGGGAAAGATTCTGAACCGCTTTGCATAAATATTGCTGCAATGGGGAAGCTTAAAGAGAAATGATTGAAGGACAGTCCTAAAGATTGATGTAGTTTCTATCTTTCAAATCTCTCAGTTCTTAAAATAGAGATGAAACACAGGTCACCTACAGTTCTTCTCTATTCTTCTACCGCAAAAATATAGTTTCTCTTGTGATGTAAAGCCACAGAGGACATGAATTATTACGCTGAAGATCTTGTGAGTTGGAAATATATTTATTAGTCTTTCAAAGAAGTCGCAACTTTTTTTCAGGGGAGTTATATAGCCAAATTCAGTTCATGACCACAGACCTGACCTCATTTTAAATATTGAATTTAGACTAAAAAAAAAAAAAAGACCTCCCGTTGTGTACTGAGTTCATGTGTTTTAGGACATAAATATAATATATGCTTTAATCCATTGAGAAGATATGAGCTCTTTTCATCCAAGACATCCCTCCTATAAAAAATGAATAGGCACTGGTTAGTTTTAACCTGGTCTCTGTCCTCTGCAAAGCCAAGTGAAAACACAGTTTTGCAGCATGCTTCAAAGATCAATAGATTGAGTGGGATGTTTTTTGTGTTTTCTATTACAGAAGACAGCATAAAATGATTTTTTTTTCTTTTTAATAGGTAAAATACAATAAAAACCCCACATAAGTAACAGTAAAATTGATCCATTTTGCCAAATGTGTGTGTATTTCAGAGCCCTGACCTTGAAGCTGCTGAACACCTGTATTCCCTTCCTGCAGTGGGTGGTTAGGGAACCCATCATCTTGCAAGATGCAGGATTAGATATTGCAATAATCTGCCACCCCCTCAATATTTACATCCTAATATTTCATCATCCTCCCAAGTCCACAGCCTCCTCTAGCATACAGGGAGACAGATGGCTTGTAAGATTACAAGCTATGGAGATTTGGAGCTACAGACAGGTCCCCCGGTATTCTAAGAAAATTAACAATTTATTTAAACAGCTCTGTCAGATGCAATCCTCTTTGCCTCATTTTGTCTCCTGCTGGCTCTGTCTTATGCAGGATTGCCTGCACATAGATTCACTGCTTAGAGATTAATGATGGAAGAAAGAAAAGAAGCAGTCACAAGCTCTATGACCTGTGAACGCACTGGACAAGCATGTGAGCATAACGGAAATAACAGAAAAAATCACTTTATTTTTGTACCATCTTAATGAATGGAGTCCCTTTTTTTGTGGCAGCTGAAACAGACTCTTGCCTGTTGAGCAGCTCTGAAATGAGTTAAAGGATTATCTGTATCATTGTGGTCCCAAGGAGCATCCGACTTCGGATAAGGAGGGCACCAGGCTGACTGCACCCTGCAAACCCATGGCAGCTTCTGCTTCCTGCTGCTCTGTCCCTCGTGGCCAACAGAGCTACTTGCTGACTGTGGAAAGTGAGTTCACAGGAGCAGGCACGCGACCAGCAGGTGGTTGTTTCCTTTAGAACATCTTATGCTTCACTGACTGTTGAAGCGAGGTGCAGTTTTCTGAGCTGGTGAGTGCAAATAGGTAGCCAAACTGAGGAGGCGGTTGCTGTGAAAAGTGTCTCTGAGTACTGATGAGGGGGCAGTTACAGGATGGAGTGATCTGTCAGGTGGCTCAGTCACAGATGAGGAATGTTTTCCCTTTCCACTTCCTTGTCACTGCTGTACTGCACAGATCTTTCTCAGACGGCTTTGTTATGGGAAGGATGCTCATTTGCTGCCTTGTTATTTAAATCTAATGATGGAGGCGAATAAGCATGCGTGCGTGATAGTTCATTCACCTGGAATGCACTCACTTAACTGCATAATCTGCTTCCCACCCTGAGGCACGCTGAGAAAGCAGAGCTGTTCCCAAGAGTCTACCCAAGTAAAATCCTTGTGGTTTATAGTGCAGCAGTTTGCTGCTCTTCCTCGAACCAAAGCTAGGAATCAGGCAGCGGTGTGCTTGCTTACTGGACTGTTTCTCTGCATGTCTGAAGAATATGGGTTTGTGGTTCAGCAAAAAGGATGAGGCAACACCTTGGAAATGATTGGCTGCAGTGAGTCACTCTCCAAGACCTGCGCAAGGTGGAACAGGTCCTTAAGAAATGCGTGCAAAAAACCCAGCTTTGTTGGAAAACAGAAACTGGGATATGTGCTTTGACAGTTTTGCTTGCTGTGGGACTTCTTTTTGAAGATAGTGCTGTTTCTCTTTTACTTCTTAAAAGTGTAGTTTCCATACAGCTCATTTGTCATATATTTTAACATAGTCACACTCAGAGAAACTAGAACTGTATGTCATTGTTTTTGCTTATTGTTGGAAATATTACACCTGCTACGTACTGGGACTGCATTTGTCTTGTTAACAAATGAATTACCAGGGTGTATGACTGTGCTGTCTTCATCCCATCCCTTGCCCTTTTCCTCCTCTATCACTTCAGTTTGAAAGGTTCTCAGCTAACAGTATTGTTATTCCCTTTTTACTTTTCTCCTGTTGAATTTCTGTCTCTTCCAGTTTGGTTTCCTCCATGATATTTGGACTACTTTCTGTATTTACAGTTTATATCTCCTTGATGCCATCATTAAATTTCATTAACGTACTTCTCTCTTCTCTATGACAACCATTACTGGAAACATGAGACAGCATCTGTTCCCACAGTGGTCCTTGGGGAAGCCCAGGTCCTAGAGAGCCCCGGTCCAGCAGTTCTGTTTTCTGCATAACAAATTTGTGCCTTCCTTCTTCAGTTCCGTCCCCTCGAACTCTTCTTCTCAACTGGACTGATTATTTCTCCTGTGGCACCACCCTCAAATACCTTAATCAGAAGGATCTAATCTTCTATTATTCCTTTGTCAAGCAAATCAGATCTTTCAGGTAGCTTGATGGCTTGATACAGTGTAAGATTTCTCTGCTAAATCAGTGGAGATTTTTATCTCATTTCTGTGTCTTCATACCTTCATGCTTTTACATTTTTATTCATCTTTGAGTCTAGTCCATCTTTCAAACATATTCTTAAATGTCCAGTGATACCTTTACTTTCCTTGTGTTGTCTGTATATGGCTGAAAATTCTTTAGTGACTGTCTTAACTCCCTTTGCAATACTACTAAATTTTGTTAATTCTTTGTTTGCTCTTATATTCCCCAGCCTTAAAACAAACAAACAAACAAAAAAACCCTTTGTCTACTGGCCAGTGTGATATCTTTTAATTCCAGTAGTTGGTAGTTTTATTCTTTGTTCTTTTCCCTCTCGTCTTCTCAGGGATGGTTTGTCATCCAAGGAGGTTCAGAGCCTTTTCCTATCAGGTTCTCTTTTCTTCATTTGTGAAACACGAGGTTCAAGTACTTCACTCAGCACTGACAGGAATAAATTATAAGTTTCTGCTGAGGGCCATCTCCAGCCTCCCTCCTCTTTCTTACTGTGGTCATGAAGACACACACTGTCTCGCAGAAAACAGATATGTCTCCAGTCTAATAGGCATTACAGAAGGCAAAGGCAGTTTTCTTCAAATGCATACATATGTCCTTTTTCATGTGGTTTTCCACATGCAGTTTGGAAAAACTCATTCAAAGAAAACTGATCTTACCACAACTTTTCTTTGTTTCTGTTTGTGACGTACTGAGTTTTCTTTATTTCTTTACCCATAGTAGAAAACTGCCACATACTTATGGTACAGATGTTAGTATCTGCCATAATAAAAGCTACTTCAGATGAACTAAAGAAAAAATTGTCAGCAATTCTATTAGCTTAAGATCTACCAGCATAAATTACTTTATATGTTGCTTTCTCAGTAATTGCCCAAATGTATGGCTACACTGAAGCAAGGGATTTATCATGGCAAATATTTCATTTCTTTGCTGTTTTATGTCATGGTTGGTCCTTTGTACTTTTGCAGAGGATGTTGGACTGGAGTTTCCCACAAACTCACAGTTGTCTGCCCACTTCTCTTAACAGTGAGTTACTACATTAGCTGCAAGGCCGTGGAGAGTCAGACAGAGTCTCATTTTAGGCCCCCCTCAAAAAAAAAAAAAAAAACACCACAGTATGAGTCACTGCACTATTTTAATTTAAAAACAAAAAAAAATGAAAGTCCTAAGCTGAACTGTTGAAATCCAAGTAGCAATTCAGTTCTGGAAAACCAGGTACTGAGGAATAGAGACAAGCACCGAGCTTTCCCTAGAACATTTTCTGACAGAGACAGGAGGTTCTGGGAACGTTTTGTCTACAATACCAATAAATCTTGCATCAGACCATAAATTTTCTGGACTTAATTTTCACGTAACATGGACATCTCCTTTCCATGTGAGAGCATTAATGCATGTATATGTCTTAGACTCTCGTACTTACCTTTTTTTTTTAATAAGTGGCATTGAAAGGTCTTTGTCAAACCAAGAATTTTGCCTTTGACATTTTTCGCCACCTCAAAACATAGAGAAATCATAGATTTCATTACTCTCTATTAGACTGTATAAATAAATTCTCATTTTAATTTATAAGATGTCCTGCTTTCCCTTAGTTTCTGAGACAGCCCTGATTTTAAATTGGCAGCTCTCTGTGGTCTCTGCAATAGGATTCAGTTGTTCAGTACAACAGCCACCTGCCCATATGAAAACATTTCCAGACGTGAAAAACCAAGGATATTTTTCTTTAAGGAAAAACATTGAAAAATCCACAATTAAAAAAAAAAAAAAAAAAAAGTAAAAATGCCGTTACTGTCACAGAATAGAACCCCTTTGTCTCCTCCATCTATTTCTAAAAAGGAAATGACATGTAAAACAGTGCAATAACTGATTGCACTGGAATAACATCTACTGATAAGTACTCATCTATCTTCAGGTATTCACCATGTAAAGAGGTGAGGGGGAGATCAACAGCTATCAACTGTGAAACAACAACTTCTCCAAATATCAGTGAATATCCAAAGATGATACGAGTAGGTCTTACACATTTCCCGCAGGAGTATATTCTGTTTGTAGGAAAATCTCCAGGTAAAAATAAATTGCTTTAAAGTAGAACAAGAAAATGATCCATGGAAGGAGACAAGGGACCTATATCCTTCCACACCTTGTTGTGCTGTATTCTCAGGCCACAATTTGTTAACAACTGTCTGGTGTTTAGGCTCTGGAACTTCACAAAAAGAATCAAGGAGAAGAGTTTGAATTCGTCGTGTTCGAAAAAGGAAAAAGCATGTGGGATGTGTTTGCATCTGAGTTAATCCAAGCCTATCTGTATCTCTTTTCTGCTGTCTTCCCTCCTTCTTCTGTTGATAGTAGCGGCTAAATGTGAGTGATTAGCATTCTAATCTCTGAAGCACCTGCATACAGACAAAGATTTGCTAGCCTACCTTCAGGATTAGCAAGCACAGTTCTTGCTAAAGTTAATGAAATTGGGTATCAAAATCACAGAAGGAGTTTTAAAAAAAATCGCAAGAAGGGTGTTCAGCACCCACCCTGAAAGCTGTTTTTAGCTTAGGGAAGAGTTCCTTAGAGGATATTCAGCAAGTGCAGTCCTTATAATCCTGTGGTCTAGCCATATGCTGGATATCAGTTCAGAGTGGGCTACTCAAGGCATTTTACTTTTAATTCTCAGTGCAAATGTCACTAATAAACTCCAATCCTTTAATTTCAGCATATTATTTTGAGTGGAAAAATCTGAATACATGTTACTTTTACACTTCAAGATTGTACAGATATAAGTTGCCTAATTATGCTGACATTTTTTGATATCTATGTACAACAAGTGCCTGTGTAAGAATGAAACTGGTGAAATGCATGGAAGCTTTTGTTCAAGCTTGTAGGTAGCAAGGAGAAAGGTGAAAATCCAGCAAGGCTGTTTAAGACTGAGAACCTGAGAGAAATCTAATTGGTGACCAGGAACAAAAGGTCACATAAGGTCAAATCACTAGGAATTCCTTAAAGGTGCAAGCAACCAGAGCAAATGTGATTCTTCTTTTTGACGCACCATGTGAAGGAATTGAATGAACGGAAATTTTGAACTCCATCTATGGTATGTCACAGTGTGTTGTATGCCTAGCATGGCCAATCCAGTAATGTTTTGCATGATCCTCACTGAAATGGTGAGTTGTGGAAGAAGGAAGACAATTTGATAGCACACAAATGTGAGGTGACATCCAGTAGCCCTTCTGCAAGGGAAGCCATCATGACATTAATCTGAAATTTACTTGGAACTGCTGTAATAACTCTGTGGCATTCCATGAGAAAGAAACTACATTTTTTTTTTTTCCAATTTGGAAGAAGCTTTGTAATATCCGAATATCATACTCATACAATATTAACCCATAAAATATAAGTACAGTGTAAAAAATACAAAAAGATGGTATGAGCAACTGGCACTCAGTGTATCTGGGGCCAATCAGATGGGATGCTCAGAATTTGTTCATAGTTGTTTAGCCTTTCTGAAGTCTAAAATTTGAGGAAGTCTATTTTAAGTTATGAGTCGCCCAAAAAAAGCAGATCTAAAGCAGGGCTGTTTCCAGCAAGCCTGGGCCCCCTGCTCTGTTACTTAGTTAGGTCTCCCTCTTCAAAGTGAATTTTAACTTCATCACCTGTTTTTTTTCTTTTTTGGTCAAAGGACTTTTTTATCACTTGGTGGAAAATAAGGGGATAACCATAGGAAATGTGTCAGTCGGGAATTTGGATGTTTATGGAGACAGGGCAATGCTGAGTAGAAGTTCGTGTTAAGAATTAGGATATACTGTGCTGAGCCAGGGCTAAGGCTGAAGGGGAGATGTTCAGGTTCCTTAAAGATTTAGGCTATCACCAAACTGTCACTGGTCAATGACATGCCAAGAAGGACGAGCAGTAGGTACTGTATGCTCTTCAGAGCAGTTGGGGTACCTCCTGCGGAATCACACTGGTAACAATAATCTTAGTGTACCTGACCACACCTTATGCGAAAATATTGAATACACTGTTAAAATCTTGTGTGTGCAGATGATTGGAATCAGTCTTAGTGATAAGGACTCCTCACCCTTTCTCATTCTTTTGAGTTTGATAGCAGTGTGAGTCAGAAATGTAAGAGACTGTCGCACAAAGACATGAACTTTATTACTCCAGTGGCAACTGCAACAAATCAGATTAATTTATATACGGAAGATGTTTTATGTACATATCCATTCCCACATTTTAGTTATTTCATTTGTGCTTCCAAGTGTTCACCCCAAAAATCAAGTCTATTAATGAGAAAAAGATGCTGGGAATCATGGTGGTTTATGTCAGCATTAGTACGTGATAGATGTCATACTGTAGAAAGCATATAAAAATTTTTAAAGAAAGTGACTAATGTTAAATAATTCAACTTCCCTTGGAACCACAGAGAATTGGCATATTCATTGCAGACTTTTTAATAAGAGCATTAATGACACTGAACTTTCACCTAATCAAGTTGCTGTAATCTTACTACTCTCTTAACTGTGCTGTATTTCTCAAATTTACCATCTCGATACAGAGAGAAGTCTTATTTATAACAACAGATTTCTCTGAACACTGGTTTCAGGAGCCAGAGCTAAACAAATGCCAAGAGTTTACCCACCTGCCTGGGTAAACTGTGGTCTGAAGAGCACTGGGCATGGGCCTGGAGCGTCCCTGTCTGCGCTGCTCAGGAGACTGCTAGCCACCCGAGCAAAAAGCACTGTTGCAGTGATTACAGCAAAGGAATAAGAGGATGGAGAGCATATTTCAGTGTAATTATAATAATTCATAACTTGAGGTTGTTCTCCTGTTAAAATCTCAAAAGCAGAATATTTTTACTTTCTTATAAATTATTCACAACCATTTGCTTTGCTTCATGACAAGTAACTTTGCTTTTCTTCAGACAGGATTTTCAATGTGAAAGAATGAAAATGTTGACCTAGTTATGCCTAACAAACAAAATGTGAAAAAAACTAAAATTAGAAATTGATAAAATAGAAATAATACTTTTTTTCTCTATGCTCTATCTGAATATAAAACTTGCAAAGGTATTTCACTTAGAAAAAGAAGAAAATAGGCTTCAAAATGAAACGGCTCAGGAAGGGATGGAGAATGCTGTACCTTTTCTTTATTGATAAGATTGGTTTCAAGAATGCCCTAATACAGAATGTAATCTCAAACAGTTCTGCAAAATATGTACGGTGCCTTGCCACGCTCTCATGCCCCATCAGTGGCTTCAGTTCTGCAGCATGCAGCCCTGCTCACGTGTGGCATACGTGGGGATTTCTGATAGACCCTAATGGTCTACACGGCAGTGTATGGGAATTAATACTTCTAGGGTAAAAATGCATAAGTGAAATCTTTTTCTAACCACTACAGCACTACATCTGGAACAAGATCTACTCACGCCTGGTTTTATATAAAAATCATGAAAATGAAAAAATCAAAAAGGTTTTGTGGAAAAAATGTCCACTATTTAGCCTATTCAATGCTAATGCGTGAGATGTTATTTGTGTATCAGTTGCATATCCCATTAAAAGAGTTTCAATTGTTTAACATAGCTCAAAAAATGACATAACTTTTGAGACATAGAGATGGAGATATTCAAGAGTGAGACTTCCTTAAATTCCTGAAGCCATAGTTAAAACATTTAAGGGTGACATTATTAAAAATAAAACAAGCAAAACAACAATGAAAAAAAAACACCAGTGCTTAAAATTCCCACTAGGATCAAGGATTTAGGTTTTATTATCTGAAGTGCCTTAGAAATTGGCAGTAAATGACACTTCATTTAATAGATTAAATATGAAAATGTTTGTATACTTTATAAAGAAAAGAATCCCCATTTTTTTTGTAGCTTGAACTGTTGGTTCTTCTAAAGAGTTAAAAGAAACAGGGTGCCAAGCAGCTTCTTGTCTACATACTGGAGACAGACATGATAATAGTCAAGATAAGAAGCAGGGTTGTATGTATATATAAATGTTCTGCAGTCCTAGTTTGTACTTTTCAAATTGGCCAGATGCATCTACTTCCCATTTTTCTGCTGCTGCAATTCACAGTATTTGAAATCTGTGTTAGCTCTTAAGTTAGCTCCAAACATGCTCAAGCCGCTGTGGAGTGACAACAAAAAACTGGGATTTTATTCTCTTTTTCGTGCAAGATGCTTCATTGCTATAGTCACTTGTGTGCATACAGTTCCTTTTCTGATAATTACTTTCATAGGATCATAGGGGTTGGAAGGGACCTCTGGAGATCAAGTCCAACTCCAATTTTGCTGAATTTGTCCTTTTTATAGTAACTTTGAGTGACTTGGTAATGTCTACTTAAAATATCCAAGCAACTATCTTGTGAATTGGGACCACTGGATAGTTAGAGACCTTCCTGCTTGCAGTTTAAAAGAATACACTTCAAAAACTATGAAGTGATCACAGCTTTGTGTGCTTTCTCTTTGCTCTGGATATCATACCTAAACTTGGCTGCATTCTTAGGTGTTCAGGAAAGTAGTTGTTGGGCAGCAGGGAGCCATTTCACTTGCAGATGTTTACTTAGTATTTATCATTTTAACAGTTCAGGAAAAAGAATTTTTTCCAACCTCACTTTTTTACAAGAATTTCCATTCAGTACAAGCTATCAACACCTTCACCAAGCCAGAAATACAAAGCTGGCCTCATTCATTTTACCTTATAATTTATAATGATGTTTTGGTAACCGCTAATCTCAGCATGTGCAATGGAGTCAGTCAAGAGGATCATGTGCACAATTAGTAACGTACAGAGTAGCTCTGAAAATGATTATAATATAATGATGCTCATCATATTTTGGAAACATAATTTCTCTGCAAAAAAATCTGAGACTTTCAAAGACAGAGAGCAAGCCAGCTGCATGGCAGGCAGTGATAAGCGATACTGAAGATCAGGCTGTGCTAATATAGAATTCTAAGCTTTTTAGATGCATTTTAGACCCTAGGAAATAACCTGCAAAATAGGAAGGCCTGAATATCTTCACCAATTAAATGATTGTTACTTAAATTACTCTTCCATGAGAATATTAAAGGTTTTGATTTGGGCTTTTGTTTAGTTTTGATTTTTGCTTTCATATATTTCTTTCAGTTGTCAACTGCTGTGCTCACGCTGCTTCAGATGCTGTGCTTCTCCTGTGAGAAACCTGTGCAAGTTTCCAGAGTGTAAGAGATTACTGCCGCTCGGGGAGCAACATCACAGATGCAGTGGAGATAAGTGGATTTGTGCCTTAATGATTCCCTTTATTCCATACTCTTCCCCTTTAAGCAAATGAAATCTGTATAAGAAATGACTCTATATAAAATTAAAGTGGGGGAAGAAAGGGTTGAAATAATACTCAGAAAGCCATTCTAAGCTAGGTGCAAGCCTACAAGTGATGTCACCAAATGATACGTAAATTCCCTGAATTTTTACATCCTTTCCAAAAGAGCTTTATTCCCCCAGAGAATTCCCTTCGTTGCTTGCTATAGTTAGATTTACAGTGAATGTTTGTGTCGTAAGTCATACTCTGCTGACCAAAGGAGTGGTTGCTATTGACTGCAGTCAGAAGAGATTGAAACTTTGGTTCCTTTTGAAAGAAAAGGAATTGTTACTGTGCAGCAAAGCTGATCAGCTGGGTGTGACATTTTCTATAACTGACAGGAGGCACTCAGAGGTGAATGTCAGGGAGCCTGAATCTGGGGAGCAGAGCAGCCACCAAGCTTTGGCATCTCAGCATTGGTTCATATAGACTCCTGTATTTACTGCTGCACCACTGACTTGGCTTGTTAGGACTACGACTGCTGGTTCAGGGGTCTGCAACACCAGCGTGTCGAAAGATGTGGGACTGTTTACAGGCTTAGCATTAGGCGTACATTTAAACAATTCACTAATTCAAGACTCTGATCCCAGTTTTCTTCATGAGAAAAAAATATTACTTTCTTCCGTAGCATGCAGTCAGATTTGCATTTAATCTCGTGTTGACTGATGTGTGCTACCTGCCAGCATGTAAAGGAAATGCTTACATACAAATAACTACCTAAAATAAAGGTAGGGATGTGACTTGCTTCGCTAATTCCCCAGGATATTTATTTTAAAAAAAATTATTTTCAGAGCCTTTTAGTGCATTGACCTTGTTTCGGGGTTTAGCTGGGAAGAGGGAGGGCTGGAGTTTTTTCTTAAGCGCTGCAGGGGATTTCTGTCAGGTTGCTTTAACACTTCGTCTCAGATTCTTGCCAGGCTTTTGGGCTAAAGAATTTTCAAATGCAGCTAGCCGTCGTCACATAGCTCTTGCGTTTGTGCAGGAGTATCTCCAGAAGTCTATCAAATATGAGCTAATGCTGAGATACCAAGGTCCTGGTAGCTGCTCTTGGTTTTATAAATAGAAAATTTACTTGGCTTTCACAAGAAGAGAGAGCAAATGGACTTTAGAATAAGGACACCAGATAAGTATCATAAATGCGTGCATCACTTTTAATGTATCAGATATGGAAGTCGTAGTGACCACTCTATGGACTGTGTCTGTGCCTTATAGCAATTCCCTGTGCAAGGATGTGGAATGTTGTTTTTCCTGTAAAGAACAGGAGAGCGGAGAAAGGGATATGCTATGCTGCTGAATTTTCCTTTCAAAACCTAAAGGTTTCTTAGCAGTAGGTCACCACTTTTAGAAATCACTAAAATACTCGTGCTCTACAAACACAGAACTCTTAGTTTTCTTTACCTCACTGAGCCGTGAGCCTAAAAGGTTAGCACTGCAAGGGCTGTTACCAGTACCTTTTGCTTTCTCTTCCTGCGTGTTTTCACATACATATCTACAGAAAATTATACAAGATATAAGATGCATGGAAAATACAAGCGTATACTACCCAAATCTCACTCTCCAACTAAAGCATCGATTGTTTGGTAACAGGAGGTACATAGAGATTTTTTTGGGGTGGATTACTGAATTTAAGTGCGTTTCATGCCCCCAAAATAACAGCTCACATGTAGACCATAGTTGTTCAACCTTTTGGCTTGTCTAGGCTGCACTAAGCCCAAGAGGAATTGTCTTGGGCTGCATATAAAGTATATAATATAGGTAGTGTATATAGGTAACAAATTTTTTTTTAATAATTTTTTTAGTAAAACATTTTTAAAGGGCAACAAACACATAAAACTAGTGGGTTGGACAAATATGATCTAGGCCATGAGAAGGTCCCACATATCCCTGGGCAGCAATTTTGGATTAAAGAAACTCTACTGAAATGGCCAATTCCTACTACTTCTTACAGTATAGCAGGTAGAGCTGTTATTCTCTCCTGTTACTTCCTGATCTGTGAACTCAGTTCCTTGTTCCTCCACCATTGCTTCTCAGTTTCACCCGGGGCTACACATATGGCAACTGGACACACAGTCCTACTTGCAGATGGGGCTTCGGCTAAGTGCTCAGCTTTGCGGCGTTTCTGTGCTAATCTCTGAAGGCTTTTGGATACAACCCTGAGGCAGTGCACTTCTAGAACCCCTGCTTGGCCAGACAGAAGTTTGGCTTCCCTGGGGTTAAATCCCAAGAAGATTTCATTGGCGGTTAAGTTAGATGTAGGCAGGCGGAAGCGTACAGCACTGCAAAATGTAACTCCTTTGCCCATTGGTTTTACTAATGCATCAAGGAAGGGCTGGGGTATTCTAACTGCAGTGTGATTTCTAAGCAGAAAAAGATGTTTGGAAAAATCATTCATTTATTATATTTTTCAGAATAAAGCAATCACATCTTTCTTAGCAGAGAATGGAAAGAAAGCTGTAAATATCACAGCTGTTCACTGGCAACTAGAAAAAAGAAAGTCAAATTCAAAGCTTGCCACTTCTATTCACAGTGAAGGACTTAGGAGTCAAAAGAATTACAGGGCATGTACAGCGTGAAGAGAATATTGCTGGTAAAATTCTAAGGATGCCTCTTAAAATGCGCAATTGCTCACCGTGTCAGCTGGAATAAAGTTTGTCACATTGTATTTCTAGATGCAATATGGTGATATATGCAATTTCAGTCACTCTTTCCAAATTGTGGGCTTTATCAGAAATGCTCTCATACCCTGAACTGTCTGCATTTTCATTAAAAGAATAAATGTTCCTGTCATCATCTTGGTAGGAATACCAACAGGAAATAAGCTACCTCTAAATGAAAAGATGCACTTTATTGTTTGTGAAGCTGGGGAAATATTAGTCAAAAATACAACTTTGCTGGCAGATGGTTTGTTTGGAGTATGGAGTTAGTGCCCTTGTAGGGGCCTGACAAATAGCCTGGGGTTTCTGACAACACACTGGCATCCTGGTGGCTGCGTGATCTTACAAAGGGCATCTGTGCCTCAGCTTCTTCATCAGTAAAACTGTGATAATCATTTTCTGCTGGATTTTCCAACTAATAGGCTTGTTATGCCCTGCAAAGCACTCAGAGATCTCCAATTGGAACAAACTACAGAAGTGCAAAGTATTATTGCTATTAGAAGTCCATTACAGCTCTGTTTTGCTTTGTTCATACTGGCCCTTTGGTACGTGCAGCTAGGCAGCTCCTAATGTTATCTTGATGCACAAAGCACTTTTTGTGTGAGGTTTGACTCACACTAAAATGCCACTTAGAATTTTTTCCTCAGGAACTCACTGGAGCTTGGCTTACAGAATCTGAAAATTAAATCAACCAAAATAGGTCAAACACAAAACTATATGTCCTTATGTGTCCTCTTGTCCTCTTTTAGCAGTACAGCGCGTAGTTGTTGTTTTCTTGTCTGTAAAGTTTGGGCCTGTTTTGTTCCTCAGCCAGCTTTGGTAATGGTATCTTGGTTACATTTTGAATACCTGCTCTTTAGAGTTTTCTGTTCCTATCAAATATAGTTTAGAATGATATGCTCATCTGTTAGTGGTCTAGAAATAATGTGCCAAACGCACAAACAGCTGATGCTACCGAACATGATAGAAAAGTGTATCATTCTGTTACAGTTTGTTGGTAGACATCATTACGGAGATATTTTTGAACCTTAAAAAAGGGAACAGTGTATTGGAAATTTAATGAAATGTTAACAGAAGCTGCAGTTTGTGATTTACCTTTCCCTCATAGCTAGTCCTTTAGGAATTATTCCTGTTCACGTAATCCTTTAAGTTAATGTATTTATTCTGTACCTGGTTTATAATTTCTATTCATTCATATGTCAAGTAGCTGAAGGTGCTGCTTAAATTAGTGTTTACTTCAGTATTATACCTTTTTGAATTGGTTGTTCATTACAGTCCTAATGCAGTGAATAAATGTCTTAATATTTGAAGTGGGAAGGGAGGTAAAAAGGGAAACTGTCTGCTCCAGTCACGGCCCAGCTTTCTGGTTATAACATATTATAATTTATTTAAGCTCAATCAATACTTAATCTGGAGTTTAAATTCCGCTAAAGATCTGTGGCATAGCTAAAAGCAGCTGATGCCAAAGAAAAAAAAAATCTCCAGGCTGTGATTCTGATGAATTTATAATACGCTCTAAGGGTGATGCATTGACCTAAATTCACAGAAGTGCTGCAATTCGTATTTATTATTGCAAAAGATGTCCTACCAACACTTTTGTTCTTCAGAATGTTGCGAGCCTGTGTGAGAAAGGTGACCAGCTGCAGAGGAAGGAGCTGCATGTGCAGCTGGGGTCTCCCCACAACCCCCAGGGAGGGGTGGGATGGGATGGAGCACAGCCTGAGCCCTGCCAGCCCCACACCACAGACCGGGTGGTGGCTCACTGTAACCCCAAGAATCAAGGCAGGATTTAATTCAGCACTGTGAAAATCTGGCAAATGTTTGAAGCCAGCAGTGAGGGCAGACTTCCTGAGAGGTGTGTGTTTGTGGTGACAATTTGGATTTATTTTGCTGGAAATGTGAAAGACATTGTTACGGCAGGAAGAAGACAGTTGTGTTGAAAACTGCTTCTCCTTTTTAGTTTTTGGTTTGTTTTTTTTCTTCCCCTCTAGCCTTTCTGGGGAAATAGATTTCAATCTCTGCAGGGTTTGGTTTTCTCTATACAGCTCTTTAAGCTCCCCCAAGCACAGCCATCTCAGGGCAGGGCCCATGGGCAGCTCCTACCAGCACTGCGGGGATGTGCACACGCCATTCTCTTGTAAGGATCAGGCAACTTCATATTTCCCAGTGCATTTTGGCAAGCTTTTTCTCAGTGTTGTCCAAAAGCTTTTCATAGTAAGTGAATGACTTCCCAGTGACCTGAGCCCTCTTCCAAGCCTCCTTTGTCACCCTGACAGCTCGCAGTCATGTTTTTCTGATTTTGTGCAAAGCTATACATTTTACCAGATTTATAACTGCAGGAGACTTAGTTTTTCTAAAAAAATAAAAAATTAACTGGATGAATAAGAGAAATGTATAGTGAATGAAGGCAGACAATCATCCCCGCTTCTTTTATGATGCGATATGATGTCCCTCATGAAAAGGGAGAAGAGCTCCATTCTCCCTCCGAACTGACACGTGAACACTTGTTAGATGTTGGTTGTTTCCCTAGGCAGTCTGTAAGGCAGGACTCACCCCCACACCGTTCATCCCCAGTCCCTTCCCTGTGCACTTTTGGGGCATCACATCAGACACTCTCCCAGCATATCTCTTCTTGCTCTATTTTGTGCCCACCTCTGCCCATATTGCTACCGTAGTCAAATCCCTGTTGTGGTTTATGCCAGAATAAATGTGGGTAGCATAAATCCTCAGGCTTGGAAGGCATTAGCCTGCCTTTACTGTAGCACAGTCGACAGCTGTACCTGGCACCACGACCTCATTCCACCCCAGCGCAGCAGCGTCCAGAGCCTTGCTGCACTGGAAGAGCAGAGCCACATGCTTGCTGAGGTTTGTTCCTCTGGGCTGGCCTTGAGGATGAGAACAGCATGCAAACACAGCTTCTCAGCAGGAGCAACTATTAGTTTCAGCTTTAACCTTTACTTAAAAATATGAAGCTGCTGAACAAAAATGCAAAGACTTTCTGTTCAAACTAAGAGAGCTGGGCTCCTAGAACCAACTGTAAATTTCAGTCTAGCAGCAAGAAAGTTTATATTCAACTTCAGTTCTTCTTCTAGCTATAATGCTCAAAGGGAGTACTTCAAGATTCAGATACCGGGGTTATGATACGTTTTCCTGCTGAAAAAGTGAATTGGACGTACTGTACCCTCCCCACTCCCCAACATGGCAACTTGGAACTGTATAAACACAACTGCAGGTGATGAGTGATCATTGGCAGAGTCATATCCAAAACCTATATCCTCTTTCATAGTGTTTCACATTAGGAGCACCTGCAGTTAAAAATCTGGAAAAAAATAAGAAACCAAGGAAGATAACGAGAAGTTCCAAAAAAGGACTAAAGCTGTATCTCATTCCTCATCATGATGATCTGACCAAATCTCCCCAATATGTTTTTATGTTTCATGCAAAGACTGGAATGTTTTTTAGTAGTTTTATTAGAATTCATGATCTGTCTTGCTTTTTGTTAGGGAGATGAAAAAAAAACACCACCGTTTATCATAACTCTTTAGTATTTCTATTATGGACAGTAGAAAAGGGGGCTTCTGCTAGTTCATGCATGAGTTGAAAGAAAGGCATATTCCTTTCCCCACAGGATCCCAAGCGGAAGAGTTGGTGGATGGATAAAATAAAAAGAGGGTATAGATTGTGAGAGACAGGCTGACAAAAAGAAATGATGCAAACATTTCTATGCAAGTTTTTTCACTAATCCAGAGTAGTAATCGTATTTTACTTACATGCCTGATCATGTTTAAGTGCCAATTTTCTCTCCATATAACAAAAGAGGTGACTTTCAAGAGAAAAATTTGAAGGAGGTTGTGGTGGGTGACTGTTTTTTTTTTTAATTCAGAATGTTTTTTACCGAGTCAACAGACTAATTTCTCTCCATTGTTCACAAAGCTATACAGTATATATTTTTTTTCCTTCCCACTGTGCCATGAAAAAACTTTTTGGCTTCAGTTCATGTGTGAAACCTTTTGCACAACAAAGTGGTTTCTTGTGGCCAGTAAGACTAAATGTTCTGAGCATTCCAGGAAGCATATAAATAGATTGATACTCTTCCTAAGGTTTTGGAGCTTTATTGCTCCCCCCTTTTTTTTTTTTCTTTCTCCTCCTCTCCTATTCCCCTACCTTCAGTTATGCTCCCTCCATCTAGGCAGAGACCAAGCAGAGTACAGTGTTTGAAAATCCTGACTATCATTTTCCATTTTCCTTGGGTTTTCCTTAGTTACATTTTCTGAACAGAAATTGTTCAAATAAATGCAACACAGTAAATTATCTTAAATTACTTCTTACAGTCCAGACTAGTATTATAACATGAAAATTGTTACTTGGAGTCTCCCACGCCCCTGGCTGCTGCAGACCTATGTCTCCAGGCTGGGGAGAAATGGATCACAGTACTTACCAAGCAGAGCCAGGAGGCCAATCCACAGTGTGGAAAGTGGAGTTCACATGAAGGAGGTCTCTTATCCTTTCCTCTCAATCCTGCTAGATACAAAAGCTGTCACAGTGGTCGAATATAATTAAAATGGTGATCTGCCACTGAAGAGTAGGCCAATGTCTATGCAGAAACCAGATGAGAAATTATTCAAGCCAAAAACATTAAATCTCAGCTCATCTGCGGTTACTATAAAGCAGCCATCCTGTTTCTTTGATCTATGATGAATCTGAACGTGTGTTAATAAGACATACATGTTGGGCATCAACGACGTCGTCTGTTGAATGAGGGTAAACATTGCATTCGTCTCTGTAAAATATACTTCAGTAGTTGGGAAGAAAGTGGAGATTCATTATTTTTGCAGTTGTAGAAGACATTTAGCAGCTGTGTTTATACTGGCAGACAATTTGGATATTAGGTGGCAGGACAGAGATCTGCAGATGCACAATATCGTGCAGACATTGTGCACTTACAGCACATTTCCAGGGAAACATGTTATTTTATATTTCCCTTGGTGTCATTAATCACGTTTCATGATGTATCTCGCTATTTCAACTCCTTTCCTCTAGATTCATTCATTTTTTGGCCTGTTTGTTTAATAGTTATTGAGCTCCATTTCAACAAATTCCATCTTAACTACAGATGATACAGCTCCTTTTGCTTCAGGGGAGAAAATTAAGATGGCCCTGTACTGATTTCAGAGACTACCTGTAATAATCAGCATGTCTGCTACATCAGAAAGATATTTTGTTTGCCTTTGGTCAGAAAAATGTTCATGCTGTTCTTTGCAACTTAAAAATTAAACTCATTTCCTGAAAGTAAAAATATGATTCTTATCTTGAACTATAAAGGAAAACAGCTGCACTTTACTCTGTTCTCAAAGTTCTCTAATCTCTCTGGAGGCTTTGTTTTGGTTTTACGGGTGAATCCCTTAAACTGTAGCAGTGATGATGGCTAGTCCTTAGCAGAAACATGCTGCGAAGCAGTTGGGAATCCCCTGCTAGGGAACTGCAGCTTGAGCAACTTCAGTGTGTGAGAAGTAACCTCAGGCCTTTGAGGAGAGGCAAAAGCTCTTTTGTTTTTTTTTAGCAGTACTTTTACATTAAAATAACGGCACTACATGTTCACAAGTACATTTTGGCATGTAAGTGCTACAGAATGAGGAGTGCAATCCACCTTACCCCGAAAGGGTCCCCTGCTGGCACTGCGCTCCTCCTGCAGCTCCCAGCCCTGGGAACAGTTCTGACATATCTCTGGCTGGGGGAAGACAATATCTGTTTCCACTACAGCAGACCCCGTTGTGCTGGAGACAAGCTGGTAAGGGACACAAGGCAGGTGCCAAATGTTTGGTTCCTGCTGGCAGAAGGGCTCACTGTGCCCAGGGCTATATGGGAGGTGGGCAGCTCCCTGCAGGACTCACCTGGGAGCGACAGCCCTGACAGGCACACTGCTGCCCTGCTAGACATGGCTTTACGGCTTTCTGTTGGTAAACAAAGAGAAGGAGTTTGACAGATCTGAAAAGAGAAGAAAACCCAAAGAACTCGCTACATGAGAAATTAATGGCTGTGCATAGGGGATGGCTTACCCAAGATGGCATGATCAGCAGATTGCTTGCAAAAACCACGAGCCCTGCCCAGTGCCCCATCTCGTGACTGGTTTAGAATGCTAAATATAACCAGGCAGTATTTTACTTAGGGATAAATGAAAAGCAGAGAGAAAATTGAACTCTGTTTAAGTTACATGTGGCTTAGCCACACCTAAGGAAATGCAACCTACTCTTACCCGTTTTGTTTTAAAGGATGGCTATGAAGAGGTTCTGTTCACTACACTGAAAGTGGCAAAGCAGTGTGCTCTGGGGAGTACTGTTCCTGAGGTAGTGCAAGCTGTGTGGCAGAGCGGGCCCCACACATCTGAGCTGGGGCTGAGGTGATTTGAGGCTGCATTCAGGGTTCTTCAGAATACTGAAGTCTCAAAAAGAGATTTTCTCTCAGAAGGTCATGGGGTTTGGATGGGGGACGAGAGGACTCTGGTGATCATATTTTTATTTCTAGAAACTAATAGCATATGTATGTATTCTCAAAGATTGAGTGGCCTATGAAGGTACGTTGGAAGCTGGTGGCAGAACTGGAAAATTAATGCAGTTCTGGGGAACTTGATAGAAGTGCCTTAGTCTAAAAGGCATTTATACGAAGAAAATAAAATGTCACTATTGTTCATGCTTTTTTGGACCCCATAATTTTGCCTTCTCTAAAATGTTTGCTCTTTCCCTTGATGCCTTCTACATCCTTCTGTCTTTCCCAGGCACCCAGGTTGAACTCTCTCACATGGTGATGGTTATACAGTTAATGCTTATCCCAACTTGGTGGAATCTGTCTCCAAGCGAATAAGACTGGTGGCAAGGCTGGGAGTGCAATCACCTGCTGGCATAATCCCTGGTATGAATTTTCTTGTATACAGTATAATGTAGTGAGGTGTTAAATGACCTCTAAATGTCTAGTACAAGTGTAAATTAAACAGATTAATGAATTATCCATTAAAAGCTCTGTCAATATGAGCTGTAAATCCCACTGCCTTCAGGTATGGATCCCTTTTCTTGATCCTTTTTCTTTCTCTTACTTTCTAACCTTTGTACTTAGAAAGCACATATCTTTGTACTGCAGATAGATAGCTCAACAGAGCAATCAACAATGTGTTTCTATTGTCCTTGGCCCTCAGTGTGGTCACTGGTGCTAAGCCATCACTGTTATACAGCTGAGCAGCTTATGAGGGCTGTTGAGGGAAAGCAAATAGGTCTGTCTGTCTCCCTTGCTGTGTCTTTGTCAACCCCGGTCCCACTGGCTCCCCTTCTGCTGCAGAGATGCTCCTGGCCGTGCTGTGTTGACCGAGGTACAGTAGGCTGAGCACATGGGGCACTAGTGTCACGTGGAGGCAGCTGCTCTGCTGCCAGCCATGCAGGCCTCCTTCATTTTAGAGGACACTGGGACGTGCCATCAGAGAGGCATTTCCCTGCATGGGTAGCTCAGGCAAGTCATCATGCCTCTCAGAAACAGAGTAAATCAAATTTCTTACAGGGCCTGACTGAAAGATCACTGAGCACCACACCTGGAATCATTTAAATTCTAGCATTGCTAGGCATGTGTTTTATTTATCCTTTTAAAATAAATCTGGGAAGTGGTTAGGTTAATGCATACAACCTTAGCCTAAAGGATAAACAGCCAAGCCAATAAATAGAACTTTCAGGCTCCTGCCTATTCCTGTCTATACATGCAATCATCTATAGCACCTGTATCCTCTCTAGTGGATGTTTTATGACCAACACATTAAAGTGTAGAGAAAGAGAAATGCTGGTCAAGTGCAATATATTTAAGTGAGTTTTCCCCTAGGAACCAAAGCATTTAGCTGATGATTGTCGGTTCATGATAAACGTTTTTCTTTTTAATTGTGGAATTGAAATATTGTATTTGTCTAGTTGTTTGAAATTTAATTAATGTGAGGTCTTAGCTTAATACAAAGGACTTTCTGTGCTAAGAGCGCTTAGGGGAAAGGTGGGAGAGAAGGAACAAAGAGAGCAGCTTCAGTAACCGTGTCCATGTCAGCTATTCTCACATGCCCCGGTTGCCAAAAGTCTCCAAGGTACTGCAGCAATGATGCCCAAGAGGTGGTCATTCTAAAGAAACAGGCTGGCAGCCATTACACTGCAGCAGCATGGACTGCAAAGACCCAGAGCAAACGCCTACTTTGGCCCCATGTCTGTTGATTTCCCTTTACTGCCGTTTAGTCAGATAAAAAGGAACTTCAAATGCCTACTGCCACTTCAAGGCTTATCTAAGCAGCAGAAAAATTAGAAACGACTGTGTTTATTTCCCTGTCCCATGCAAATGCAAACTATCAAGAGAAGACAAGGAGGAGATAGAGAGGTAGCTCTGGTCTGTTTTACATGACCTAAGAGATCAGACCTGGAATAATAAAGAGGAAATTTTCCTTCCTCTTCCCTGAAGACACAAATATTTTCTTTTTGCATGATTCTCTCAGAACAACATGCGGACCCTGTTGTTCTGTATGCCTGAAAAAGGCACAGAAACAAAAATGTGAATTTTGCACTTAACAAAAATCAAAGTGTATCTTCTGACAGGCACTATTCTAGTTGTGAGATGTGAAATTGTATATATTCATTACTTCATAGTAGGGCACAAATAGGTTCTTTGGTATTTTTCATCCAGAGTTCAGAAAGTGACAGCAGTGCTCTATTGCTGAAATTACAATGCTTATCACTCCAATCTGCTGCTGTAATTTCCATAAGTAACTCCTGTATGTACAGAGATGTATATGTAACCTCTAGTGAGTAAAATGGCAGAACCAGTCCCTCTTCATAGTCAAAAGAAATCACGGAATGTGTTATTTTTTAATTGGCTTCTGGGGCTGTGACTTCAATTGCAAAATCTTCAATTGCAAGTTACATATAATATCTGTTATTTCACACTGTGCAGTACAAAGGAATCAGTGTAAAATGACTTTCAGTAGTTTAGAGGAATGCTACTAGGTCTAATAGAGAATGATTGAAGGTGATAAATTTGTTAAAAGCTGAATTTTGAGCGCTCCAGTGACCCAAATGTGAGGAAAGCAGAAGGAATCCCACAGGACGGCCATTCGGCCAAGCCCTTTTTCCCCTCGCCCTGTGTGAGCTGCCTCCATGGATGTGGAGAGTGGGCTGGGGGAGAAGCAGGCAGCGGAAAGGGAACTGTGGTTAAGGCCGTGGCTTTGGCGACCGTCTGACTGGATTCATTTTCTGTCCCTGCCTGAGAAAGTCATTTAGGGGACATCCGTGGCACAGTGCCATTCTGCATTTAGTCTGGCTACTAAAAGCAGCTGCGTTCACTGCAAGTAGCAGCAGATAGCTTCTTTGACAGCCTCTCCATCCTCTGTCTGGGAAATGGGAGGTGTAACATCTCCTTTCCGTCACCCTGCTTGTATGCAATCTTCTGTCTGAGCGTAGTGGTACTAACAGCAGACCGAGCTCACGGGTCCAGTCTTTGGCACCTCTTGGCAGTGTTTGGTTTTGCTCCAGGAACAAATGGTACTGGAGTTATTCTTTCGTGGTTGACAGAGGCAGTGAGCGTGCTCTTAGTTTGCTCATGGATGATGACTTCTGCTCACCTGTGAAGCCAGTGAGCTGTTCCTCTACCAATTAAACTCGCACCTGATTACAGCGTGCTGGGACTTCCAGAATCCCTTTCATAACAATGACCAGATCCTTGTATGTGGTGTAACCCTGTAAAATGAAACAGCATCCAGCCACAGTTTTCTTGCTAATCTAGTCATAATGGGTAGAACAAAGACTTGCCTTGATTAATATATAAAATTCAATTTAATATTAATTCTGTTGTAATATTTAATTCCAGAAGCATATCTAGAAGCAAATATTAATGCATTAGATTATTTGAAATGATTTCAGCTACTGTTATTAAACATACTAGAACAAGTATAAAGTATTAATCTTTAAATTTCCATCACGTGTCCTTAAAAATTGATAATTTATTGCTGGATGTTACTTTATTATGAAACTTACACTCACGTACTCCAAACTGAATCATCTTCATGCCCCTAGCAGCACATCTGGTAGAAAAGTATTAAATACTTTTGTACCAATTAGATCAGCTACACTAATGAGATCTGTCTAACCCAGCCATGAGAAGGCAAGCTCACAGTTTAGGCAGTGATCTGCTTTCCCACCCAGGCTGGAACTGATGAAACATCTGAATGCTGTTGCTCCAAATGAACTAGGGAAACCCTTTAAAAAAAAAAAAAAAAAAAAAAAAAGTAAAACCTGGACATGTCTAAACATGCCCAGTGCAGATATTGGAAGTGCAGTGCAAATGCTAGGACAGAAAATATCAGTTGGGCTTTTTTCCCCTTCATCCTGGTTTTGAACACCTACTAAGAGGAAGAAGTATCTTCGTATGTAGGAAAACCTGTGCAAGACAAAACAACATAGTCCCTTTAACCCTCTGGAGGTAAAGTTTACAATTCTGGCTTCTGATAAAGCGGGAAGGATTGACCTTTCATCTTTTCTAGGAGGTTCTGTCTTCTGTGTCGGTGCTTATGATTTTTTTTTATTTAAGTACTGAGTGAGACTTACAGGAAGGAAACTGAGACAGATGGGAGCAAGCAAGAAGGAACATGACTCTAGGGTTGACTGTTTAAGGCACTCACCTGCAGAGAGGAAGGGAAGGAGGAGAAAACGGTTATTTTCTGGTCTCTCTTTCAGGGAATATCTGTCTTCTATCATAAGATGCTGCTGGATAAAAAACAGAAATATTATAAACCTTTAAATTTAAAAATAGAGCTGGTAGAGAGGGGTACGTGGCACAGTCACATTAAGTCTCCTTGGCTAATTTTCATCTTATCTGACTTAATACTGAAGATTTATCTGTTTAAATCTTTGCAGCTTCTGCCTGACCAGCATTCAAAATACTTCACTGAGATCTTTAAAAACTGCACACAGATCCACGACAGAATTCAGTCTCTGTGGACTTAAATGTGCAATCAACTTCCAGTTATTTAACTAGCATCTTTGCAATCACATCCTTTAACAATACACACAGCAAATCACAGCTCCGTTTAATAAAATTAACTTCAGTTAATCAATCCTAAAGTCCCTTTAAACAAGCATCTCATATTTCTTAAAAACAAGAATGCGCCTAAATGATGTAATTATTGTTAACGTCTAATTCTGGATAAAGGACAGAACTTACAATACATATTTTCAATTACAACAATGAAAAGTTCATTGAAACAATTTTACAACACTCCCATTATTCTTTTCCTTCCAATTAAATTATAGACCCACAAGCACTAAACCTCACATAAGTTAGAGATTAAACATGCCTTTAATAACAAAAACAGAAAGGGCCTAGTGTTTTTTTCCAACATCCTTTAGCAGATAACAAATATATCTAAAAAAAATTTTCTTAAAGCATATTAATATGGCCTCCCATCAATAGCCTTATGGCTTGCAAATTAATTCAGCCTTGTTTCTTGTCATCCCTACTTTACGTTGTTTAAGACCTGACTACATAGGTGCACAGGTGCTTGCACCAAACAACGCTGTATTGGCCTACAAAGACCAGAGGTTTTTTTTCAATAGCAAGAAGTATGATTGTTTTGTCATTATCTGAGTTTGATGCAGTAGGTTTATCTCATTGGGGCTGTCAACACAAAGACATTCATGAGACAATGTTCAGGCTGCAAACTATGTAGTTCCTTGACAGCGTCTTCCCAAACTGCTTGCAGATACTCGTGCCAGTTTTACCTTTCTTTCTCGCTCTAGAGACACTTTGATTAGATCTTCTCTGGTCAACTGTAGTGCTCAGTCAGAATCTGCCCTTTGTTTTTTGTTTTGAGTGTGTTTTGTTTGTTCCTGAAACAAAAATATTACCATTTTGCATTAGCCTCTTAGTAGGCCAGCTGCTTGTGTGAGCCATGCTGAAGTGCTGGGTCTGTCCAGGATTAAGGGTGGGGAGATGGAGCATAGGAGAACACGAGGGGTCAGGAGCCTGAAAGACACTTTCCAAGGAGTCACAAAGGGCAGGGCTGCGTGAAGGTGTGCATGGTGTGCTGGGTACTGCCTCATTAACGCTAATGACATGAAAATGTCTTAGAGAAAGCACGAGCCACCCATCCACGTTTCCATCAGCCTGGTAGAATTTTGCCCTCTTAGGGCACCAGCGTGCTCCCCCATCCTGGCAGACACAGCCAGCGTGCATGGGGAGCGGTGGCGGTGGCTATCTGACAGCCAGTGATCCCGGTGTGACAGATCTTGACTTGCCCTTCTCTGCTGTCCATCCTCTGCCATTAACTATTAACTATTCATGCAAGCTCCCAATTAGGCTGTGGAAGATAAGAGCATTAATTGACAAAGTCATATTCCTTAGCATCTGACAAAAACGATGTTACTCTTTCATTTCTCAGGCAGATATTCAGCATTTTATGCTGTGCGTTAATTCTTCCATGTTGAAAATAGATAAGAATGGATAAGCAATGACTGTACTGCTGATCTGGATTTTGAGTCGTTCTTTTTGATTTAGAAGCTTTATTTCAGGATATTAAAACATTTACCTTAGTTTTCCATTTTGTGCTATTTCCTCACTAAGGTATCATTCAGCTGAAGAAACATGCTTTAATACATTCCCTACCAGGATCAAACAGGCAACTCCTAGCTTTACTCATTATGATTAAGGATGGGAGTCATGCTGTGAAAGAGTGACTAAGTGCTCTTATTGAGAGCTGACAATTTTCCTGGAAGATGGATGTGATAACTCCCTAGCAAGCATTTCAGTAAAATGTCCCAATTTTAGAAGATTAGTATATTTTCCTAAATACATATATATATAAGCTTTTCTAAAAGTGCTCACGTCTACAAATCTGTAGGACTCTTCTTAAAGGAATTCTAAAAAGGGAAACTTGGAAATGCCTACCTGACTGTCCCAGAGAACTGCCATCCAGAGGAGCATCCTATAGCAGCACAAGCATTTCATCTTCTGGATTTGTGGAGACACGTAGGATTTGTTGATGCTGAAGGCAGGAAGAAGTCAAGAGGGAAAAAAAGAATTGTGGGAGGTAAGTAACAGACAATGTTCTTCCTAAACAAGTTGATGCCAGATGAAGCCTCAAGTTTGTCTTACTCTTGTAAGTAATCACTGTAGCCATTATAGCTAATAGTTTTTATTATCTTGGAGAACCATCTCACTTGTGTAAATTAATTGCACAATATTTTGCAGTTGTTTTGCTGATATAGGTTAATAGACCCTGAATAGGATAGAGGTATAACTAATGTAAATGAGAATTACAGTATAATTGTGTAGTGGATAGCCACAGGTCTTATGAAACTATATGAAAACAGAAATGCTTTAAATAGAAATGAGGTGTCTTACATGATTTGAAATATTTGCAGTTTGTTATTTTTGTAGCCATAAAAATGCTTTGCCTAAACCAAGCCATTTGGAACTCACCCTTCTGCAGCTGAGTGACTGAGTGGAAGTTTAGCTGTTGTCTTCTGCTGAGAGAGGATTTGGTCCTTCCTTTATTTCCCTTGCCCCCGCCCCCAGTCCTTTTCACATCTGTGGAAGGACTTTTATCAAGAAAATGAAACTCTCTCCCATATAACAAACTTGCTCAGGGCCAGCTGGTGGCCCACATCTTGAATTCAGCATCTGAGATGCTTCCACTGAGCCCGCATCTTTTCTTGGGGGAGGCATGGAGCAGTTGTTCAGGAAATAAAAGATCCCGGCTTATGTTCTAGGAAGAGAGAGGGAGGGCTTCCTACCCTGAGCATGAAGGCGAGAGCAGTGATGTAGCCACACCCTGATCTGTGCCTGCCACTCCTGGGAGGGTGGTCAGGAAATTGCCCTCAATCTCAGATGGCCACTGAGTGTAGTTATCCCATGAGGCTGCTAAGTGAAGACTGCCCGACACACCTTTTCTAACCATCCCACTCCGATTCTTATATATATATTAAAAGTAAGAAAAAACAAGTAAACAAACAAGCAAAAATAGATATACTTACATCTTGAGGTTGTTCTGACAGCATATTCTTCAAAGCTCTTCTCTTTTTGTTTTGAATAATGGAGAAGGTTATGACCTAGTTGCTTACTCCAACGGTAGGCTACGTTCTGTGCTGAATGCAGCCCTTTTAGCAGTAGCTCCTGTTTTACTCAGTACTCCTGGCTCTTAAAAGCTGATGTACAAGTTAAAAGGAACAAACTTGCTTATTGCTTTGGCCTCGAGTAATCAAAGGAACTGAAAATTCATAATGAACAGAGACTGTCGTGTTTGTCCTCCTTGCTAACATAGCTGAATTGATGTTTTCCATCTTTTTTAACCCCCGTCTGATTTTTTCAGACCAATGTAATTTTCTTTATATTTTCCATAGCGTTCTGTTGTACGGTGTTCTGTTTCCAGCGGTGTTTCTGTTATTCCAATTCTAGGCAAAATCATGTACTTCTGAAAATTCATACTGCAGCAGGACAGCTTTGTTTCAGGCTGCCCTTTGAAAGATATTGTAATGCTTGCAAGTTCTGGGCCCTGAATGTTTCCATTTTCCTGCTAAGTGCTGCACACAATTCCAGAGATGTTTGGAGTTCTTGGGCACTGGAATTTCATCACTCTAAGTTCTGCCTCCTTTGCCACATTTTCAAGTGGCAAAATAACTCCTTGTATAAAACATAACATTCAGTTGGATCTGTGTTCCTCTTATTCAAGCTTAAGGAATCCTAAATCTGCCATTTCCTTTTTTTCCTGTCATTTGGTTCGTTATGCTGCTGTGTATATAACTGACTCATCAGTCCTCCTGATCTGAATCATACTCTTTAATATGTGCATTTGTATCTGCATGAGAAATATTTTGAAAACTGTCTGGAAAACACAGAAGCACAGTAGCTCTAGAAAAATAATTTTAGGAGATCCAAGAAAGATTTCAAGAAGCAAAGCAGCTGCTTTTGCATTTTATTTTTCTGAAACTCTTAGTCTTTGGGCTTGGAAATTTATGCTGCGTTCGGGATATCTTTTGGGGAAAAACAGCATGTGTAATGGTGACAGAATCATTGCCAGATTTAAAAATAACCCCAGCAGCAGCAAAATGCTATCCCTTGCAATTCATCTCCCTGCCCCAGCACTCCTTGTATATTTTCAGTTATCATCTTTCACAATTAAATAGTTATAAAATGAATTTTAGGAGAACATAATGTGATTCTGAGCGCACCAAAAACCATGTGGTGTATATCACATACACAGCTTGCTGAACTAAGGAGATAAATTGTCAAGTTAGTTATGTGGAAGCTTTCCACAGTCTCCTTACGTGACCTTGTGCAAGGCCATGAATGTTTGAGGTCAGAGGGAACATAAATATTCATTTCTACATGACTCATTCTGAATACTCCACTAGACAAATATTAAAATAATTCTAGTTAACCAGCACTGAAAGCATTTTGGACATCGAACTTTAATGTTCTACATGTTGGTTTGGCAAAATCGTTTTTTCCAATGCTTTTCCTACTGGAAAACAAAAACTTTGATCAGACTGCCCCCTACAGAAAGCACAGCAGTGCTCTTTTAATGCTACGGTTTATTGTCAGAGATAAAGGAGGATTCAGAGCAAACGTGTCACAACACTGAATTCACCTATAGCTTCCAAAATAAAGGCAAAAATTAGACTAATAACTATTTTTCAAAATATTTAAAGTTCTTATTTTTGGAGGTGTGTGTAAATGTTTATTCACTTCAGGAAATGTCCTTAAAATGCTGCTCTTGCACTCCTTCTCAATTAAGAGCAGGCTGTGGAAGCACAGGCCGTATTTTCTCTACTACTGCAATCTGTATGCTCCTTTTCATTCCTTTTTTTTAAATGAGAATCAGTTCTCCAGACAGAGCCGGAACACGTATTCAACTAAATGTTGAATGACAAGCATTTCAAAATACTTCTGTGTAGTCTCGAGGAGCTCACACTTTAAGTTTTCCTCTTATTACTGGATAAAAAAGCACTTGTCAATGACTTCCATGTAGTGAGCTTTTCCCTTAGTATTTAAACTGTCTCCCAATAGGTCTGTGTATGGCAGAGGAAGGATTACTATGACATTTCATACAACTAGAAGTAAAGGTTTTAATTCATCTTTCACAAGATATGTTTTAAGCATTCAGATACTTCCACATGCTAGGTAAGTGGGTCACTCCAGAAGTAATGCCTCCTATTTATTTCCGTAGAAACTGCAACTGATACAAAGAGCACAATAACACTATTTGAGGGAGCAAATTCTCAGTTACAAAACGCTGTTTTTCAACACAGTCACCACCAGTAGCTGTGCATTTTCACCAGCAATGAACAGGAGCCTCCATGCCACGCTCATAACAACCTGCACCAGCAGAGGTGACTCACGGTTGCTGTCACTGCTACTGAAATGCACCATTCATTGCCTCGCTGTGCTCACATCCACTGTTTGGTCTCCAGAAATGTTCAGCAAGTGTTAATGAATGTCAGTGGGTGCCCTTTTTCCCCTCGGAGGAATTCATTGACACACTTTTACTTCATATGCACTTGTGTGTCTGACACCATTTTGTCAGACTGCCCCTCTGCTGCCGTCTGCCACACAGCAACAACATGCAACAGAATATTGGCATTGTGGGCCAACGTAATAAAGTAGGAAGCGTTACTTTCAGAAATAGTGAAATGTAGTGAAATGCAAATTTGGATTTTGGATAGAATGAGCAAGACAAGCAGCCAGCATTATGAGTTCTGGTTCTTATTGGGCTAAGTATGGGATTAGGTTTCACCTGTTTATTTGAATAGAACTCTGACACGGCCATTAAAAACTTGAATGTGAGCTCCAAAATCTTTCCATCCTCAGACTGCATTAAGGTTTTCCATTTGACAATGCTGATTGAGGAAATAGCATAGAACTGCAAGTTTTTTTGCATGAGTATCAATAGATCTGTGAAAGAGGGAGAATGCCATTTCTAATGATAGACTTTTTTCTTCCGGTATTTACAGATAAGCTAGAAACGTTGTCTGAAAATTTTGCATGTAATAGATGGCAAATACTAACAAAAAAGAAACTAGTTTTGGAGGAAAGTTTCGAAATGAGACCCTGTTTTCTCCGCCTGACGGTGCTTTCCCAGAGACTATTTGGCTTTTATGACATCCCTTGCAATTCCAAGTCCCGCCGGTTGAATAGCGGCAGCAAGTTTCTCAGAGATCACTGCCTTTCCTACTTTTTTTGGCTGTATAGTTTCGAAGGCGTGCCAGATCCTGGCTTCACATAAGATAATTCCCAAAAAGAGTCAGAGAAAACACAGTATTTTCATTATGAATTCGGCACCCTTGAATATTTTGAGAAACTAAATTATTCAGTCAGATTCTTTATTTACTAGGGAAGGGGAAGGCTCTTTCTTTCCCACAACAAAGGAAATAATACTCCACGATTAAATCTCAGATCGCACAGTTAGGTGACCTATTTCCAGATGGACCATAAACCAAAGGGATGCTGTCATTAGTCCCTTTCTGCTTTGTGAGTTTGTTTGGATCTGGAAAGAAACAACCCAGAAGCGTTGGTGCTTATTCTCACACTAAGCATCCATTGTCTTTCAACATCCATTACGAAGAGAGAAACTCAAACTAAGTATGATCACAGTGTCTCACATCTTGATGATCATAATCATTTCCAGATTTTAAAAACAAAAATGATTCTCGCTAGGAAACTTGGTAAACTGAAGATCCAAAATGAAACATCAGAAAACATCACCAAATTGAAGCCTGTTGAATGTTTGCAGCTGTTTCTTTAGACCTGATTAAGGGGGAGTTTCTGAGAAGAGCTTTACAGGTTCAAAGAAGGTGAGGCTATTTGGCAATTGAAATGAAGTCTCCAATTAATATGTGTAATTTGAATGATTGTGATTGAATAACACGATTTTTTTTCCTACTTGCACTTTTGTTATGAGATGCCGTAACGTTTATTGTGATGCTCTTAAAAGTTTTTAACTATGTTTATAAGGGTAAGTAATTTTTTGCTTAAATATTGGATCTACAGGTTGCTCAAAAATCTGGATGAATATGTAATGCTGTGGGATTTAACTAACGAAATTCCCGCGTTTTTAAAGACAAAGTCGGACTACTTGATTTTTAACTCCTTTGAAACACTGCCTCATTTCTTTTTATTTTCACAATTTTTTTTGCATTATATTTCTAGGCATGGTCCCATTATTCCACCCATGCTCCCTAATGGTAGAGAAAGATTTGTTTTAGAAGAAGTGACGTAAGAATGTAGTAAAAAGAAAGGGAGGTCAAATTTTAATGTAATGTATGGAAGGCATTAGTCCTCCAGTAAATGTAAGATATTATGTCAATGGAAGTGGAGTCAAAGGGCCTCATTACTTTTGATCTTTTAGATAGATTTGCTACAGATTTCTTTAACTGTATTCCCACATTGTGTAACTATCATAAAGTTTGTCTTATTGGAGTCTTGCTCTATAAAGGATATATTTTGCAGAAATGCATTTTTTTCCTTAATCTTTCAGTTTAAAAGTGATTCTTGGCATCTCCAGAGGCTGTTTATGCAAAAGTCTAAATTCTTGCTTCTCTTTGTGGTCAGGCTTGTAGTTACAGTGTGATAACAGCAACAGCAAAGTAATTCTATCTTTTTTAATATTTGCAAATACTTTTTGTCTTCCATTTCTTCTGGGAAGGCTGAATAAATATGTCATTTTTAAGCAAGTTATAGTTAAGCGGCCAAGTTTTGTCATGGGGTGCTACATTGCTAACTGTGATTTAATGTTTTGTTCCCACTCAAAAACACAGGTTTTGCATGTCTGTCACAAAGGCATTACCAAATAATTTTGATATATGCAAAATCTGCAGAAAATATCCTCACAACTTAACTCATGACATCAACTTTTATACTATCATTATGAATCTTAACAGATGTTACATTTAATAATTACTGCAATTAACAGATTTATCAGGATAATCTTCTATGTTGATGGTTTTTGGCCCTGGTTAGGCCCAAAATGCATATAAATTATTCAAGGAAGACTACAGGGAGGCTTCCTTTATTGATGCTTTTCAAGGATTCATTGTTTGCTTAAATGCTTAGAGATTGATCCATCTAAATACTTCTGACCATATCACTGTAATAAGAGACAACATTATAAAAGGAAAAAAATATGCACTGAGTTAAAAAGTACCTTAAGCATGAACAGAAACATTCTTTTTGACTAGGAACGTTTTTCATTAGCATCAGAATGACCCTTGTCTTACGTCTGTATTTCCCTTATTTTCCCTTCTCTGAATACTCAAAGATTTCAACCCATTTCAACATGTCATTTTCTGTAATTCAAGTAAAATAATATATAAATAGATTTATGTTTGTCTTGCAAATTAGAGTTATACTCTTGGCAGCAAAAATTAAGGAGCTGGCGGTTGGAAAAAAAAAAAAAAGAACTTCCTTCCCTTGTTTTGTCCTAGCTCCGTCCTTCCCTTGCCAACAATCACAACTCTTTCTTCAAAGGGAACATGCAGTGAGAGAAAGCCTGACTTTTCAGTTTCTCTTTTGCATTGAGCAAGTTGATGCAAATTGAGCACTGCAACTCCAGGCATTTTCTTGCTAGGCTCCTAAGGAAGCTTCTAAGATGTTGTCTACGACATGTGCCAAAATGGTTTCTTAAATTACACCTCCACTACTCTAAGTAAAAGAGAAAACATCTGTTACAAAGTGTTTTTCTCAGCACTTTAAATCTGAAATACAAAAATACCTAGTTTTGTTTTGCAAAACTGGAGGACACTGTGGCCCAGATACACAGATTATGTTGCACAGATGCAGGCGAACTCTTACAGACAGGCAGCCATCTAATACAACTGCACAGCGTCAGACTTCTGGCTCAGAACTCTCCTTGAAATACAGGGCAAGTCTACCTTTTGGTTGGTTGCCAAATTGTCAGAAATTCACAGATAATTACATTAGGGTGAGGCATTAACATGAAACGTGGCAGGATGAGTGACCTGTCTAATATACAATCAGAGATGATGTTTCAGATTTTTTCTTTCCTCTTAGATTCCACACAGATATGAACTTGGTCCTCATGGACATATTCCACAGGCATAAATCACAGAAGGCTTCATAGGACAGGGGCATGGATTGTTTTTTTCTAGGACAGTGTGCCACATCATAGAGCTTTGTATTGCATAACTTTTACTGTTGATTAAAACTGGCCTTCTTCCCTATTTTCGTAACTGCTGTTCTGTCTTAACTTTAGCCATCATCTTTGAGTGTAAGTTACTAACTGAATAAAGTAGAAAAGAAAGGGGAGGAATAAGTATAGTATTTGCAAAAGTGAATAATTGATCAGTAAGGTATTTTTTTCCCATATGTGGCTTTTATTTCTTAAATTTTATTCATTTCTGATTTTTGAGTATCTAAACTGCAAGCGCTATGCAGTATTGCAGATTCATAAGGCAAACAGATGATCGCTGGTTAAAATATGCATATAAAATTCCTCCTCATTTCCAATAATTTTTTTCTCTCCGTTAATCTTTTCCTTTCCATTTGAGACTGTGTATCTTTTATTCTCCTCATTGGTCACAAGTAGAAGATAAGAAAACAGTGCAGTCTTAAGTTATGTCTGCAATGAAATGTCTTCCTTTTCTGTTTTTCATACCAACGTAAACCTCTGACAATGCCAATTTGGATCATAAATGTGATGGAAGTTGGACTTCTACTGAAAGTAGAGAATAGCACTTCCTAAAAACCCGAGAATGTGCAAGCATGCATGCCCGTCAGCTGACTGTGCTCTTATTCGTTCCCTGGCATGAAAGAAGTGATCTGGCAATGCTGCTTCTCAAGAGATACCTAAAAACAAGGCAAAGAGGGAAAAAATGCAGTAGAAATGTGTGAGATAAGGGGGAGGAAGTAAATGGAAAATCAGATTATTACATTTTCTAGTTCTCTGACTGCTTGCAGACAGCACTGGACAACTTGCCAGGAAAATGTGACTGCTAGCCCTAATGAGTCAAATATTTGTGAGGAATGCTGATTTTATAACCAGTCAAAGAGTCTGAAAGAACACGTTTCTTTCAACTGTGCAGCAGAGATGGACTGGCTAAACAATAATAATTAATATAATTTGCTTTAAAAAGCAACATTCTTCCACTAATGTATTTTACATTAGCCAAGGAAGGTTTGCAATAGCTGTTGTAGGCTTTGGTTCTACAGTCATGGGACACTAACTTATTAGTAAACAACACATCAGAAATACGTGTAACTTCATGCGATGCGTAGAACAAGCAAGTAATTCTAAGCGCACTTAAGTAACGGTCCTTGAAATTTTGAGTCTGAGAGGCCAGCTAACAGTAGGAAGCTATTTTACCTCTCAATCTTGCTTTATTTTATTCTCCTATGACTGGATACTATAGCATATGACATATGGTCTGCTTAAATTAGGCAGGCACTCAAAACCTTGTTCCTTCATTTCAGCGTGTGAAGCCAGGTTGTCTATTAATAGGAAAAGCCCTGGAAGAATGTGTATGTAGCAGTCAGTCTCTGCATGGGGGAAATGAAAGCTATGATACAATAGGGAATAAAATGAATTTCTTGTGTATTACAGCCAGAACCACTATAACCTAATACCGTTCCAAACAAAGTGTAGAAGTGCTGTTATATCTGCATGTCTAGGAGGTGGCATGCTAGTATGTGTATGTGTTATCCAGCATACAGACTTTCCAGAGTGATCTCCAGGTTGTAATGGACAACCTCTTTCCTGCCAGCAGAAGCCAGAGAGGAATAAACCAAGACCACCAGCTAAGTCATTGCATAATATGCCGTGGATATGAACATTGAATGCCCTCAGGTATTGTGTTTAAATGAAAGGCTTTAGCCAAAAAAAGAAAAGAGATGCATATAAAAAGGGTGTTAAATACATAATTTTCTTCTTTTAGAAAACTATAATTTTTACAAGAATGTTGCAAAAGAATCGTATGAGAAATATCCAACAAAATGTCCGCTTCACGATGTCGCTTGCTTCAAGCTTCCAAAAATCATTAAAAATAATTACACTGATTGGAAGCTATAAAGTTTACTATATGATGATTATTATGCAAGAATTTATATATATGTAAAATATTATAAAGCTCAGTTGATTACTGCAATATCCATTCCTCTGATTTTGACAAATGGAATTTTTCAGGGATGATTCTATACTGCATAGCACTGCAGAGATCATTTTCCTAACCCATCACTTTGACTGTCAAATATAAAACTCTTTTTCTATCTGATATAAGCAGCTTGTCTTCACTTTCAAAGCCATTCATAGCTTCCCCTCATCCTACCTATCGTCTCTCATTCAGGATCAAGAAACCACTTCTTTCACTGATTAGCCCATGATGCCAGCCTCTTCCATCTACTTCTTAGATTTTCAGTCACTCCGTTTCAAGCTTTATCCTATGCCATGCCATGCATTTGGGAAGAGCTTCTTTAGACATCTGCAAAGCTACCTCATTATCTTCCTTCTAATCCCATCTGTGAGGTTTCCCTGCCATCATGGCTTCAAAAGAAGTTTCTGAGTTTGGACTGTATTGATCTAGTTATAATGAGCAGCACCCCCCCCCCCCAAAAAAAAAAAAAAAAAAAAAAAAGATTTCTGGATCAAATTTGAATGGATCATTCCCAAAGATAAGAAGGTTAGTACTTCCTACTGAGATGCAGCACTGTTGTTTCTGGTATGGTTACAAGTGCCTTGTTTTCAAAGATGGTGCCTTGCTGTTTTAGGGAGGCAAAATATTTCAGCTTGAAAACAGAAAAGAATGAATTTAAGGCTGATATGTCTGGATTATCGGAGCAATTGAGGTAGTCACTGACATTTCTGAAATGAGAAGATGCTCCAGGGGTGATTTGGCCTTTTCCTTCATGTGGCATGTGATTGACAAGAAAATATATGATTTATATCGGCTAAGTGAAACAGTGATCCTGTGGCTGGGTGCAGACATTAGAAAAATCCCGTATTTGTGAGGAAAGATTGGATAGGCATTTTTAGTTTTGGTGACCAATTTGGGGGGCATTTGGGGACACACGGCATTGTCTCTGGTTTGCTCAGATTTCTGTTGTGGAATGAACGAGTGAGTAGTCATGGGAACCATTGTATTGCACTGGGTCATCATCTTAGCTGAGTGTGTTTTTCTTTGAAGCAATTAAATCTGTAGCCTTGAACATGTTTGTGTGTTGTGTCACTTCGTATTTTCATCCCCAGTGGCAATGACTCAGGACCAAATCATTCTTTGCAGGAATTACCTACAAAGGAAACTGGAAACTCCGTGGCATCTGTGTCATCCTTCTCTCCAGATGGTGCCTCCAAATCTCTTCTGAAATGGCATGTGTAGAGCAGAGTGTGTAAGTACTTCTTGTCTTGCTGTAAGAGGCTCTAATTTTTGTGCAGATTTACTTTCATGGTGCTTGAGGAAGGTGCCTGCCTCCTCCGCTTTGCCTTGCTGCCCTCCTGGTGTATCAGGGCACTGTCATAGGTCCTGCAGAGACAGGAGGCCACAGTTTCCCCAAACTCCTCACTTCTTGGGCCTCTTCTGTGTAACCATCAGGGTTCTCATCTCCCAGTCTATCAGAGGTTATGACTGCAGAAGTATCAGCATGCTGCTCAATTACTCTGCATGAGGATGCAACAGAAACATTCAGAACTCTTGGTTTATTGCTGAGCACTTTGTTGTGCTCGCATGTTTGTCTGGCTACAATCTTCAAACACATCTTAGAATTTTCAAGTGATTGAAATGTCTTCTAGAGAATAATGAGTAGGTCCAATTTGGGAATCTTTAGCATCGGGAATAACCATTCTTAAACCTTTTTCGTTGCCCTTCCATAATTTTTCAGAAGTAGATCTTAGAAAGTCAGGCTGGGAATTCTCCAAGGCACCAAATGGATGTAGCAAGACATGATCTCGTTCAGAATTTCAGTCTAAAAACACCCACGGAGCTGTGCAGATTTCCCAAAATAAAAAGTAAAATCACTCCCAGACTGAGCTTTTTTTTGCCAAGTTTCAGCAGAAAACTATATTTTTGTAGGCAAGCTATCAATCTCTGAAAGTAAGAGTTTATGTGGAAATGCTGATACAGCCTTAGCTATAGCACTGGTAATGGCTATAGCACTCAACAATGATTTGACTCTGAAGGCCATTAATCCCAAAGAAAACTTTCTTGGAAGAAGTTGAACTTTGGAGGTCAATGAGATCTCAGAGGAAGCTGGTCTGAAAACTGAGAAAAGCCGCTTTTGTCCATGTAAATCAATTGTTATTGTTTTCCTGTCTGAGAAAATTTTAATGCAAAGACTAAGGATTTACAAACAGGAAATGGAAGAACCTCAAAAGGTCTTCTAAGAAGTAGTGATTCATAATGTTATTTTTTTAGATAGTGCTATTTTAAAACCTTGTTCTGAAGCCGTGCTGAAGGGTTAACTGAAGGAAGTACTACGTAATTCACTCATGTCCTGGTTTTAAGCTTACGGACAATTTTATTCCATGGAAGAGTAATTACAAATTCTATTTTGCAAGAACAAGCTGTCATGTTTCAGCAGACTTTGCAATGATTAACAGAAAACAAGCAAGAAATCTTAACAACACAGGCTAGATAATCTGGAGAAATACTTTAAAAACTGTTTTAAGACAAAAGAAAAAAAATCACGCTAATCCAGCTTAAAGGGAAGCAGTAAGAGCACATGGCTTCACAATAAGGTTACCTGAGACAGAAGTGTGAGTCTTCAAGTGTAGCACAAGGAGCACACTTAACTTCTACCAGGAATATCCAGGACTCTAACGACATCGAGTCTCTGTGACTTAATTCCTTAAAAAGCCATCCCTTTAGGGTTTTGCAAGCGGTCAAGCCTGCTGTTAGGGTCTGACACACTTCCTGGCATTAGAACTGAAGAATGCTTGAAATCATAGCACTAAATGCTCCCCCGCTACAGCCAGATAAATCACAGCCTCACTGAGAGCCTGAAAGCAAAACGCAGACAATAAGGACTAATTATTTTGTGTATTTGCTACAGGTTGTTTGCTAGGCTTCTGATTCTTCATCAGCCTAACGAACAGGATCCTACTATGTCCCTTCTTTGTTTAAGAACTTTTTGGAATCAACGACACCCAACCAGCTCATTTGCCAAATTAAATAATACCAATGAAGGTATTTTGAAATTGGCCTTCTTTTATTGAATTCATGCAAGTAAATTACTCACTAATAGTTGAGACTGTGAGAGTGGGCTTATAATTACTAATTAATCACAGTCAGTAATTACTGTGTCTTACTTAGTGCATTTTCTTCATTTTGTATTGTTTTCCTGGTGATTCCAGAAACATTGATAATTTATATTAAAAAAGCTGCTGAGTAGAAAAAATTTGTCATACTTAAATGGAAGCATGAGAAAAGCATCATCAATACAGGAACGCATATGAGCACTATCCAGTTGCTCTAGTAGGAGGCTCTGCACAGCACTGCCAATGTCACAAGCTCTCACTATACGCACTAGTTAGTCATCAAAATCACTGGAACTGTGCAAACTTTCCACATGGTGGAAGAGTAGGTTTGGCAATGCAAGGATCTGCTTTATACCTTGAACTTCTTTAAGCTTCTGTGAATAAATCTTTCCATCCTTAAAATGAAGATAATAAGTAAGACCTGCCTCTTTTAAAAGAGCTATGCCATGGTGTCCTGTTGCTGTGCACAGTATTTTAAGAAATATTACATTACCTACAGAACTGCACTACTGATCACATAGCATTGCTTTCTTAAGTTTCTGAAAGCAGGAATTTTGATTAATCTGGCTGCAGTGATGTAAAGAGCATAAGTACCACACACACTGATGACCACAAAATGTGCATATCTATTTTTGATCTATGTTTAACACACAAGCTTGAAACTGTATTTTCTAATAATTTGCACAGAAGGAAAAGGTGAGAAGAAAGAAAAGCAGAAAGCTATATCACATGTAGTAAATTTAAATGGTTGATGATAAGTATAAAAATAAGAAACAAAGTTTTACAAAAAATGCTAGCATCTGTCTCAACAGTGATCATTGTCTCTTCTTTTCTCCAAGCTAAACAAGCCCAGCTGCCTCAGCTTTTCTTCATAGCTTTCTTCATAAGAGAGGTGCTCCAGACCTCTGATCATCTTCTTGAGATCAGTGGTTTTTTTCACCACTACTTTTCCTAACATAGCTGATACCTGACAGTTATTAACAATTTGAAATAATAAAGTAGGAATTCATTCCTTTGTAATTAAATGAACAACCATGACAAATTACAGCTATATATAAGCAAGCAAGACTGGGACAACATTTTGTAGCATCTCTTGTTCTTTCAGTTTGATGTAAAGGAAATGAACATTTGTTCAAATTGCACGTTCATTGCTATGCTGCTTGCTGAAGCTCTCTTTCCTATTGCTGACTTCACTGTACACCCAGAGCTAGTCTGCATTTAATGTTTGGACGGCACAGTGTGTTCAGTGTCTGAGACTGCCCTCTCTACTAATCCATGCCAAGGAACAATTCCACAGCTTTTTTTTTAATTACTTTTTTTCCAACAAAAATGTTCATTCCGTGCCATTCCTTTGTTTTTCAGCACAGAGTACATGTCATTCAGCCCTCTGATGGCAACGGTCAGACAACTCTGGGACAAACAGAACGCAAAAGCAGAAATGAGGACTCGCAAATGTGGCTGAAGATGCCCAGAGAGCCGTGTATCTAACAGCCAGAGAGAGGCAGAAGACGTAAGCAAATGAAAAAAGTTTAAGCTGTTACTCTGAAACTGTTTGACTTGTACTGTGTGGCTTGATACTGATTCTTTAAAAAGAATATCCGAAAAGTCACTTAGTAAGGTGTTTTAAACAAGTCAGAAGATTAAGACTGCACACAGAAGAAGCAGGAAGCAACTAACCCCGTAAAGACATGCTATGTACTCATCCAAATTCATGTTTGAATACTCATGTCATAAAGATGATGCCTTCTAAGAGACTACATTTAATCTCTTACTTACCAGGAATATTTTGTGTGAACTGATTTTGCTTTTATTCAAATAGGAGAGAATTTCTGGAAAGATTAAAAAAAATAATTAAAATACTAAACACTTATTTTACTTATAGCACCAATATAACAGATTGTCAGAAGCTTTCTCTACAGAAAGACAGACTTCTGTTTCATGGCTGTTAAATAAGAGAAAAAGTATTTTGTCAATCCTATCAAATGTCTCAGTTTTCAGCACTGAAATAATGCCTACCACTGTTTTCTGCTGATAATTTTTAAATCAAAAGATGTGCCTTTTGACCACTTCTGTGTGCAGTTGAAGTCTGTATGGCTAGTGCTTATTGTGACCTTTGTGCTAGAGAAGAGATGACAAAAATCGTTAAAAAACTGATGTTGCAACATAAGAGAACACAGCAGTTTAAGATGAACCCATTTTAATATGTTTATTGTGATTTTTTCCCCTTCAGAGTAAAGCAGTAGAATAATGCCCAGCTGCATGATAATATTGGCAAGCAAGGCCGTGAATTTCAACTGCAAACCCTAAACACTGAATGTGCTGTGCTTTTTAAAGAAATCCCCTTTTGTACCAGATATGTAATGCCCTTTTGTGCTAGAGTGGTTTGCATAATAATAGTTTTCTTTAGTTATTCGTTGTCATGTGATGGAGCTGCAAAGTGAGCTAGGCAGTAACAGCATAAAAGACAGCTTTCCATTTTTCTCTAATTTTTTGGAGATTTTCTTGTCTTTTAAAATGTAAATACTTTTAACTATCTTCAGAAAAGATATCCAATTATTAACATTTCAGACCTAATTGTTACTTTTCTTTATATCCACCTTCCTATCTGAGCTCTTCAATTTCAGAAGCAGCAGCGGTATTACATCCTTGGCATTTATGGGGAACCTCAAGCATCTTAAATTAATTGGCCACACAATCATCTGGTGTAAATCGGTGTAACTCTGTTCAGAGACAATGATACAATGCTCAAGTCCCTAACTGTAGAACTACTTGATTTTAAAATCCAACTAAAATTCATATTATAAACTATGTAGCCTGTACAGGAGTTGTACATAGGTTACACTGCACCACTGCTAAGATAAAGGTGCTAGCTGACTGAAGTCATCCAAAAAAATTAACATCTAGGATATACCTGAGAACAAGCATAAAATAAAACTTGAAGAATTTACTGATAAGTTTTCCCGTGTAAAATTTTTTAAGATTCCTCTTGGGCTTTTCAATGTGTTCTGATCTGGGTCGTAAGGAATGAATATTTCCCAAAGGAGATATAATTACATTGAAATGGAGCTCAGTCTTATTCACAGCGAAAGCTACAGAGGAGGACTAAAACCAGGGGAAGTTCCCCAGCTAATGTTCAATAAACTAGGCATTATTCTAACTGATACTATCAAGGGATTTTTCCTTTGAAATTGGTGGAATTATGCCAAGTTACTCTAGCTGTGAGTTTGGCCATAAATTACAGTAGGTTTTCAACCCCCGGCCTGCAACCGCTGCAAGGGACCATTTCCAAGAAATCCCTCAAAAGTAACAAAGGAAAGCAAGGCTATTACAAATTAGCTTAAATTCAGAGTGCAGAGAGTTCGTAATCTCACTGGAAAATATTTAAAGGTTTGTGAATTGATAACGGTCAAAAGCAGTCGGGCTAGATTATTTCAGATGAGCTGACAAGGTGGATTAACATAAAACAACACATTATCACATGTCAGCGGTGCAAAGAATACCCAGGAAAAAAAGAACGCTCTGGAGCCCAACAGTCACTGCTTTCACAGCTCCATGTGTCAGAGACCATTATATACAGCCACCCTGCAAAACCTAGAATAAATCCTCGTATCTCTTATCAATACAGCAATTGTATATTCCTGTTTATTAAAATATCTAAGATCTGTCTTTGCTAAATAGAGCAACAAGAAATTTCACAGCTCCAGTGAACCTACCATGAATTAGTACCAGCGACAGAAATACTTTCACTAAAACCATGAAGGGAGTCCTGGAATCTAGGTAAGAGAGTACTGTAATTATTATACAGTCTGAAGTCTTGTAATATGGAATCTCACAACACGGGCTTCTGTCATCTTAGAAATATGAGTTGCCTCATGTCAGCTGGATACCAGATACTGTTAATGCACTGCAGGTTAAGGAACATGTTATACTCAGTTAGTGGTACGGAGAGATATTAGCTTAGATCATTCTCCTTGACTATGCAACCTGAAAAAAGTCTTTCAGAAGGAAAATACTCAGTGGAGTTCTCTGAGATCTTCCACTAGGAAGGTACAGTCCATGCTTCATTTCCTATGTTGTTACAAGGTGCCCTGAGCTTTGCTGGATGAAGCGCTTCTGCCCCGCAGCCCGTGGGATACAGCCCCTTTCTCCAGTATTCCCGTTCCCCTCCCCAGGCTTCTGGGATTCTGAGATATCTTTCTGCTCCCTAGCAGATGTAGCAAGAATCTTATGCGCTCCTCACTTCCTTTTATAATTTCTTGAAGTTTTTGTTCACAGCAAACTGTGAATGAGAATTAAATGTTTCTGTTAAAAATTAAAATACGTCTATTTTACGTGAATATTCCAAAGTGATGCAGATTGCCGAAAACTGAAGGAAGCTCATGAGTTTTTTTTATTTTCCAAAACTGTTACGTAAGTCACGAGGTAGGGTCCAGTCTAACAAAGCTGGCACTCACCTTTTTCTGTTAATCAGTATCCTTCAGATGGTTTGGCAAATCCATCTAGGTCTTATGTAGCTTACGCACTTCTGACACTAAAGAAAAGATACAAATTTGACTGATGCTGATGCAATTCTTTTGTATGATTTATGAATCAGTTCCAGAATTAAATCCTGGTATATTGAGATTTGGTATAAACGGGCAGCTTGGAAGAACCATCTATCAGAGTCTAACTGTAAGAGTGACAGCTTAAACTTCCATTTATTTCAGTTAAAGTTAAGGTGCAGAAGCACCTTTCTGTCCTGTGCCATCACTTACAAGTCACAATGTTGGTCTTTGTCTGTCTCACACATATTTTGCCCCAGATTTGCCAGTTTGAAAAACTCTCCAGAAAAGGGCAGGGCTGCTTTTGTGACATAGTTATCTCCTAAAGCAAGCCCAACTGTAAGCACCACTGCAGTCTGGGACATTTCGGTGACCTGTAAGGACTGGGATATATTACATGTATATTCACTGTGCTGCAAAGGAGGGCTCCACATGCCTTTAATTACCTTGCAAAGTTTGCCCAGCTATTAAGCGCAGAAAATCTTTGTGCATGAGCATTTAAGTTAGGAGATACCCTCTGTGTATGACTGCACTTCTCTTAGTGTTACAAACACGCTGTGCTGAAATCTGAACTCCAGTGCTCTCTGGGAAAATTTGTATGTGGATCCAAATACTGTTGGTCATTCTTTCACCCATAACCTGCTTACTGCCCGCCTCCTCTTTGAAATGGTTGTGGCTGACTGCAGTGGGAGAGAGAGCTGGGCTATGGTGATGTTCCTATGCATTAATCCTTATGACATTTCCATTGTAACAGATGCCATATGAATTTCTTATGACAGCTTTCTATTGCAGTGAAACACTTCAATGTTTTCAGGTAAAAGAATACTCATTTGCCTGGCCGATAATTGCAAATGTATCAACCGTTACGTTCTCTATACAAACCAGTCAGTGTGCAGTAGTTCAGGAGACTTGCAGAGGTTCCCTGCACCTCTGGAGTGAGCCCAAAACAGGGAAAAAGCACAGGATGTAGATGGAAAAATAGCTCTTCCCTGTTTGCAGATACAGTGGATAGGATTGTATGGAAAGGACAGACAAATTTATTTCTATTCTCAGTGACAACCAAGTAAGAATAGGGCCCAGATACAAGTGAATTGAGCTTGCTCTGTGGTCTCTGTGCGTGAAAATGCAGAATTCACCCCAAAGAGACTTCTGGAGAGTCAGTAACTGAGAATGCTTTCCAAGAAGCCAGGGCCTGAGTCTTAATGAATTTTAAAAAGCTTATAAAATGTGTTTTAGTTATGTATGTTTCAAAACAAAAGGTTTATTCTTGCATGTTGGCATGTCTTTATTGGCACCATTTATTTACTTTTTATAGGAGTGGGAGCATGACTGCTCCTATGCCAGCATATTTGATTGTGTATGACTTGCTTTACATTTACAGGGATCTATTGTTGCTTATGAGGAAAAATAAAATTTCTGTAGAGTGTTTAGCTAACTCCCTGTTGAAGTTGAGCAAGACTTACCTTTGGAAAACTCTTATAAGATTATTTGTAATGGTGCCAGTGGGACCCTTGCTTTGCTTATAAAAATATATGTGAATTTATAATGGACAAAGATATAATTATCCCAGAATAGCTTCAGGAAAAATCATCAGATTTCTTTCAGATGAGGTGCACAGACAGGGATTGCAGTGTATGTTACTGTTCTCTGGGCAGGGCAGATAATGGCTTGGCTTCAATTTTCATTGTGAGATATATTCTGTTACCCCTTTCAGTGGTCAGGAATAATTCCCTCTAAATCAAACTTCTGCATTTCTTAAGTAGAATTAGTCCTTATTTATATGAGTACGAGACAAAGAATAATCTTATCTGGGGATTTTAATATTGCCAGTGATGAAAAACTGAATGATTGAAGTCTCTCGTACTCTCAGATCTTTGGAGTCTTTCAAAGTCTGTCCCTGTTTAATCCAAGAAATTGCAAACTCAGTCACATTCTAGCAAAAGAATCTATATTCATCATCCTTTTTCTCTTTTCTAGATCAGGAGCGCTTTCCTCTGCATTTTCACAAAAGCTTTTATGCAAAGTCCTTTTAGAGCCGAGGAAACCTTGTTAAAACTTAATTACAAATACATGTACTAAGAAAAGAGCATCTGGAAAGGGCACTTCTCACAGGCTTGTGTTTAATTATTAACAGTTATTTCTGTTGTCTCCCCAACTAACTTATTAAATACATTTTCTTTCTCATGAAGAGTAACTCTTGGATGCACAGAACTGAAGGCTGTTAAAAGATCCTCAGCTCCCCCAGCATCTGAGCATGTAGAAACTTGGGGACCTGGCTCTCCTTCTGGTCTGCACACCCGGCCTCAAGCCTGCATTCCTGTAACAGCATCTCCACTGACGGCAAAGCGCTCATTCAGTAGATGTGAGCTTATCGTCTGGGTACTGTTTCTAGGAAAAACATCTCATTTAGAGGGCTGGTGTAGCAACCAGCTGGTGTAGTATGTGCGAGAAATCTCTTATCAGAACTTCACACACTTTCAGGATTCCTCACGATTAGGCTTGATTTATCAATATGAAAAGAGCCCCACTCTCTTTTCATTTCAGCTACCCGTTGGAAGCAGCCTGTCTAGGGCTAGGTTTTAAAGCTTGAAAGCCATGCCCTGTCACCTCCTGCTATTCGGGCCCATCACACAATGACAAGCAGATGAGAAAAGGAAGGAATAGGTTGTAAATTGGTGTGGTTTTTTTTTTTTTTCCTTTTTATGTCTGTTCCGTTGATGTGAGCAAGTTAGCAGGCTTTGAGCTGCTTTGTTTTGCGTGCACAGATGTGCACTCCTTGGAACACCTTTCGGGTGTTCGATGAGCTATGTTATCTAGATTCCGAGGATAAGAACGCGGGAAAATAGGCCAGACCAGAAGTAAAGCATGGACAAGTCCCGGGCATAATATTCATCTGCAGTTGTCTCTTCCCAGGCAGTATGACTGCTCCAAAGTTTCAGTAGGAGTTCATACACAAGGCATATGTATTATTATTTTTGTTCATTAGCCACTAGACAGTTTGTCTTGATGCTATTTAAGGATGTGAAATCAAAGACTTTTTTTTTACCTTTGATTAAAAAAAAAAAAATGTTGTAAATTCATATTATGTATATCTTAATAGTTTGCTTGAAGCAAGCAATTTCCATCGGTCAAAAGGGTTTATTTATTTCTTTAACTCATGCAAAATGGCATTTTATGTTCTGTACTGCCAACAAGGAATGACCAAAAAACCCTTTTATCTTGGAATAAATCTAAGAAGAGTCTGTGCTAAATATATTAATGGCTTGTTGATCTGTTATTTAGCATTGCTGGTCCTTTTTTGTAGCTGCTTTGTAGAATGCAGATTAGGTCTCTGATACTTCTTAAAAGGCAGCTGGTAGATGACATTAGATTGCTATAACAGCCCCTACACCCTTCCACTGAATAGTTACTGAAGCAAAGAGTTGGCCCTCCCCTTAGCCAAGACCTGTACACCTTGGCAATTTTTGGCCTCTGAAATGGCTGCACAAGACCTTGACCATCCAGGTGCTATCCAAAACATTCTCATACGGGCACCCACCTGAGGAGGAGGGGGCTTTGAGGGCCTTATGAAGAAACCAGTTTGCAAATCAGTTTAAATACAACTTGCCCTTCTACCACAGGATATATACTTCCTCCACACTTACTCTGTCCTTTCTTTCTGCTTATAGCCCTTGACCATTGAACTGCTGTGGTTTGATTGTGTGAAACTGAGTTTCAACATGCGAGATACTGTTCAGATTGTTCTGCAGTACATTCTTCAGATCCAGCAGCTTCAGCAGGAGAGAGTCCATGGACTTTGGACTAACCAGATCTCTGCAGCCATCCCATGAAAAACAGATCCTTTCTTCTGGATTCCTCAGGGTTCTCCCAGCAGCCAGCCCTGTTTACAGGTGATTTTTGCATCCACGCGTGTTCTCTCCACATGCCTGATTGCTTTCCCCTTTGTACTTCCTTTGTTGCTAACTTCTTCGAGGCTTGCAGAAGGTGGTCATTTTCTGTGTGTCTTCTCTGCCCTTGCACTCCTCACTCTGAGCGCCTCACCACAGTGTGTGCCCTTTTATGCCTTAGTCATTCTTGCATAGTGCTACACAAAGGGCATAGCTAACCCTGGAAAATCTCTTTCTGTGGCATGCTGATGTATTGTGATTAATGCATTATCAACAGTGACAAGTCAGCCTCAGGAAACTCCAACAACCTATAGGGTTTGAGGTTTCTTATACAATAGCTCTTTTAAAAACAAGTGTATATCCCACACAGAGGGACTTATTTTCTCTGATTTCCTGCAGGTTGGCTCAGCATGTTGATGCTGTACATAAAGACAAGGCAACAGGACATTGCTCAGGTGAAGCAAATCTGAAAGTAGTAGTAGCAGCAATGAACTGAACTTGTATTCCCCCTTCGTATAACATTGCAGAGAAGCTCATGAAAGCATGCATCACTTAGCAGAAAGTACGTTCAGTGTTATCCCATCACAGAGGGCTATGCTGTAAGGCTCCACTGCCACTACATTTGCATGAGAAAGCAGGAAAGCTGAGGCCTTGTTGTAAGGCTCTGGGCTCTGCTCTTGCTAATTAGTTTGGGGAAGTAGCAGGAGACATTTCAGAGAAATATCCCATTTCTTGCACAGAGAACGAGCCGTCTTGCAGTCAAATTTGAGTTCCTAGGGGTGCCAAACATCTCCAGTCTGGAAGTCAGGACTGCTGTCCCCATTAGATGTTTTAGTTACTTTTCTTTATTTTAAGAGTTAAGAGTCAGCATTTTTCCTGATAAACTATTGGCAGTTCTGTGACTTCTGACATAAGGTCTGCCAGTAAAAATCAAATATGTATTCTTCTAAATTATAACGCAAAATGACCGTATCTTATAAATTGTAATTTAAAGAGTGATTTGGGATCCAGAAAGATACCAATCTTCCAGATAATCTCACTTAATTTAGAAGTTTGTCACGAAGAGGAATTTTTAATCTGTTTGAGGTCTCTTTTCAGACTGAGCTCAGTTATAACCCATCGTTCTAACTGGCTGAGTGCAGTCCTAGTGCCAGCAGATAGATATTCAAGTGCACAGTGCTCTTCTGTCCTCACAGTGAACCTGAAACGTCTTGGCTTTGGACCTCAGCCTGAGCTGTTCTGCAGCCTTCTTTCCTCCTGATCTTGGCTGTCACGGCAGCACCCTGCACCACGCAGGAAAGCATTTTGTTTCCCAAAGGTCTCCATTTTCGTGTGTCAGGGAGAGAATACAATCTTAAAACTTAAATATTGCTGCATGTTTTTTATTTCTATCATGTCATGGTAGACTTGTCCAACCTTTTGGCTTGCCTGGGCCGCACAGAGTGAACAGCAGTTGTCTTGGGCCACGTGCACAAAGGTCACTCTGAAAGTAATGCTTCCTATTTATTTCCATGGAAACTACAACTGATACCAAGAGCACAATAACTACTTGAGAGGGCAGGGGCCGGGCCGCATGTTGGACATGCCTGTATTATGCCATCCGTCCATACAGTCATCTAGGAAATGGGTACAGACATTGTCTGGAGTCACACCTTTTTCGAAATGAGACTGTACAGAATGCTGCTCAAATTACTCATGTGGCAGATTGAGCAAGCTGAGGGATGTGGTAGCCCAGCCATGCTTTATATGGTAGAAACCTCCTTCCCACTCTCTGGACAAAGCTTATGCCTAGAAAATTATCCAGTAAAAATAAATCCACGGTTAACCATTTAACCCATTTAATATTTTGCATCATGCCTCTCATTTTTTTTTATCTGATACCACAGTGAAATGAGGCAAACTAATGTATGGAGGCGGGAGAGGGGCCTGTGTTTGATAGGACAGGAAAGAAAATACATACCGATCTAGATGTATTTTCTCTTACCTTCTTTTTTCCTTCTTTGCCTTTTCTGAGCCCAGAAGTCAGCATGAATAGTAACAGGCCATGGAGGAACCTTTTGGGAAGGCGCGTCACAGTGCTTTGTCATCTGCTGACAAACCGGTGCCAGGACCAGAACTTTATAATAAAGTCTTCAGAGGAAATTTCACAGCAGATCAGGAAATCTCAAAGGTACGCACCTGTACTAAAACCGCTGTAAGAAATGATTTATTTACCTATACTGATCTCCTTAAAGGCTGAAAGCTGAGCTTTGTGGCAAGCTGTGATATCACCTTCTTAGTTGCATTATTGTTTTTCAGGTTTTTTGGTATTCCAAAAAAAAAAAAAAAAAGAAGGCAAGGCAGTAGCTAGGAGTAACTGACAGTTTATCTCCCAGTGATATTTTTCAGATTTTAAAGCCTCTTGGGCACCTGTGTTGTGCTTCCAGAGCAAGTTACCTGGGCCATAAAGTAGGAGAAGGTCAAGCTGGTATGCCACTGATTCTCTGCTCCCTTCCACCCTGCGGAGCTGGATTCATGGCAGCAGGAGGTGCCGCTCTTTTCCAGAACAATAGTAAATTGGCACCCATGTATGTTGAAGAATCACAGGAGACAGTGTGCCTTGATGAAGCACATTGCTTCAAGGGCTGAGGTGACGTTCCTGCCACCAGGGAGGACTTCCAGTTCTCAGGTGGAAGCCTTAGGGGACTGGGTTGTTCTGCTTCCCTCATTGAGATGAGTGAAAAAGAGCTGAATGGACAAAACCTTACTGTGTTACTGAAGATCAGGACAACAGGAGTTGATACAGAACAGAATCATAAATGGCTTTTCTGAGCACTGGCAGTTTGGGGGGGAAATGTAAATAGCACCTTGGTTCTAGAAAAATTAACATAAACTTAAGACAATTTGCATTTTTTTTTATTTCCATTGAAACAGATGTGGTCAGAAATGTTTTTCTCATTCCCAGGAACTAAGCTTTTTCTCCTTTAGAAAACAGATAAGGTATTCAGAGGAGACACTAATGCCCTGCTCGGGGCAGAAAAACACCCAGCTCTCACAGATCGCTCCCAGGCCCCACAGGCACCTCTGCGGATGGTCTCAGAGCTGAACGCCCGCGTAGGGTCCGCTGCCTCCTCCCTGGGCTCAGCCGTGTGAGCGCAGGCCTGTCTCCAGGTGCTGCTGCTCTGAGCCGCGCGCTCCCAGCGGTACAGCAGGGCAGCAGCCCTGGGCCCGGCCCTGCGTCTGAGCACAGCTTTGTCTGATGAGATGCTGGGGAGCAGGGCTTAGCTTCCCTCCGGTCTCTCTTGTTTAAACCAACTTACGTGGCTGCTCTGTGGGTGTTTGGAAATTACCTTAAGTGTATGTGTTTGCTACAGGAGAGCACTTGAAGCGGCTGATGTCCTGGCACGCTGTCGGGCAGGGCGCTTCGGTGCCATGGTGCTGCTTTGCTGTCTAATGCTGAGGGACTGCATTTCAGCAGCAATGTGCTTTGCTGTGGAATGCGCTATCAGATACGAATGGTAGCAATATCCAGCACCAATTCCTTCCCTCCCACTCCTGGTCTGTTTCCATATGTAGAGCTCGTGCAATGTGATTTCTACATTAAACAGGATCCTTATGTGAAAGCGTACTCAGCTTTCAAGTTTAGGTTTAAAAAAAACAACACGGAACGGACGAAGTGAAATGTTTCTTTTGGACAACGCTCTGACAAAGGGGAGGAAACCCCTCGCTGTGGGATGGCAGCCGCGGGTCGGGGGCGTGTAAGCAGCAGTTACCGCCATCCAGAGGAGAGCAGCCATCAGCCGTCAGATTTCGTTTAGTTGTGCGCACGGAAAGGAGAAACCAACCGGTTGGTCTGGTCCGTGCTGAGGCACCTCAGAGCGGAGAAATAACGCAGGTGTGCCACCGCGTCCCGACAGCAGGGACGGGAGCCCGGCGGGAATAGATGTTTTTCCCTTGCTGGATTACTGCTGCGCCGCGCCCGGCCTCGTGGAACACGCAACCCGCGCCGCAGCTGCAGACGCCGCTCCCAGGGGCGGGCGGCAGCGCCCTCTGCTGGGCGCGCGGGGGGCCGGCAGGGCGGGGGAAGCGGGGGGGCCGCTAACGGGGGCGGTGCTGCCGGGCGGCTCGTGCTGCGTGCTCCTCTGCGGGCGGGGGGAATCCCTTCCCGCCCCGGGGTCTCTGTGTGCCGGGGAGTTGTGTGGAAAAAATAGCACCCTCTGACATTCATCGGTGATTGCGGCAAGTTTATGGAGACGGTGGATGTGCGTGCAGCGAGGCGGTGGGTGTGCGTTTCAGCAGTGGTGGCAGCGGGTCAGCTCCGCTGGTGCAGGTTGTGACGGGTGCAGATTGTGATGAGCGCAGCGTGCAGGCTGATGGTCGTCGCTGGTGACAGCGCAACGCCAGTGGTGGTGGCTGCGTTGAAAAAGAGTGTTTTGTACAGGTAATAGAAAAGCCTAGTGTCATCTGAGAAAAGCAGAGCAGGAATCCCTAGCATCTGCATTAAAAGCTGATAGGAGCACTGCTGAGCTGTAAGGAGGTGCATGGGCCAGGCCAGTACTCAGAAGACTGGATATAGTTTCCCGCCACATCTGTCCAACCAAATTATGCAAAGTTTGAGCAAGTTTGGCAACAAGTGTTGTGGTTTTGTTTTTACAGCCATAAGAAGGAAGGGAAAAAAACTCCTTTGTGTATTGGGTATCCCTTGAAATGGGTGAAATGTGCTAGAATGTGTTCAAGACAATCATAAATCAGGGCAACTCTTGGAAGACAATTTCAGGTAATAATTTCATGACCGCTACTGAAGTTGACTAGTCCATGTAGCTGCCGAAATGGGCAACGGCCAATGCAAACAGCCAGCGCTAGGGGCTGCCGGATGAAATCATCACCCTTGCTAGTGCCCCTTACGCAGCGTGCTCCTCACTAGCAGCCTTCGGGACGTCAGCAAACTAGTGACTCCTCCTGCCAGCTCCAAGGATGACAGTGAAATTAAATTCTTCTGAATGCAACGGTTTTGGAAGGCAGGAAATCACTTTCTTTTGGGTGCACATTACTGGGTGAATCTCGGCCAGTTTCCAGAACTGTGAAAGGCTCTGGTTGCAGGAGAGATGATGTGATTATGATGGGCAGGAAGCAGAACAGGATGAGTTCCAGCAAAAACTCTGTAGAATGCAATAGTGAGTAGTATTCTCAGTGTAGACCTTTAATAGGTGGTAGGATTTTTTATAAAAATGCTTGTCTGTGCCCTGCCCTGAGACCACTTCTACAGAAGTATCTCCATGAATGATGATGTAAAAAGGAGGTGCAGGGAAGTAAATGGTGAAGTGTGAAAGCACACCTTGCTCTCTTTCTCCCACATCTATTATTTGACGTGTGCTATTATCTCACTGTTGGTGGAAGCTGGCAGAGGGGTCGATGACTAGTTGCCACAAGATGAGGAAGGCACAGACTGCTTGATAGCACTTTGAGAACTATCTCCTGGTGGGGAGCTACACCGAAATTGGTTGTGATTCCTCTTTGTCAAGACAGAGGCCAAATTTTGGAGTGCTGTCAGATCTACTGGTGTGATACCAAGATCTTTCTGTGAATTTGTGAGACTCTCTTTCGATTTACTTATCCCTTCAGGAGGCATGGATTGTGGATTAGTCATTTGAAGACAACTGAGCTCAGTTCCCTTCAGTGACAGGTAAACCTAGGCTTAAAGTGAAAGGATCCCCAGGGTCACTGTTTTCAACTAGATACGTGTATGCTATCAGAATACTCAATATGAGAAATGTGATGCAAAACAGGGGCAACCATTTGGAGCAGTGCTTCAGAGTAAGTTGAGGTAAGAACCACGGATACTTAGTTCCAGAATTATTAATTCTTCAAAATGGTTTTAATGGCATTAAGTTCAATAGTAAATTCTACCTTCCATAACAATACAAGGGACTAACAGCAATAACCTGCTGAATGACAGTAAAGCTGAATATATCTGAGGCATTTGGGTTACTTACAGCAGACTCCAAAGATTTTCTCAAAAGGTGCTGCCTTTTGCAGGGCTCTCTGTAATCTACCTTTTATGGCTGTTTCACATGCAAAAATTTCGATTTGAACCTGAAATACTAACCTCAAACAGTCTGTATGGGTTCATTATATTCCCTAGAGCGCAGCGGAGGGAGAAAAAGCCACTCGTAGAGCTCTCAGGCTGCTGATCTGTCTGCAGCTTCCTTGCACCTCTGGCAGACAAGAAAGAGTTCCAGAATTTTCTTATCTTTTTAGTGTCTATGTGAGGCTACTTGAAAGGCAGCCAAAGAATGGGTCTGTTGGAGATACCGCAGTAGGCAGAAAACAACGTAGTACTTTCCTGGAATGAATTGTCTTACTAGTTTATAGAAAACATCATCAGAGGTCCACGGTGTGATTTCAAAATTTGTAATTACTTTGAACAAGGGAGAAATTAGGAGAAGATGATGGATTCTATTGTTGGAGACATTTAATGCATTATTTGGAACACCATCCAGATATTTCATCTATAGTCTTCATCAAGAGTAAAGCTTACAAGGACTCAGCTATCTGAAAAGAATTAAATTCTGGAACATTTTTTTGGCTGCTAGACATCTGAGAAACGCGAAAGTGGCTGATGCCGAACTACCTGCCATGTGTGTACTTCCTTTAGGCTTATTTTTCTAAATGAAATGCAGTTACCACAAAGGATATTTGGAATTGAGAAGGTGAGATCAACTAGATTTGGCTTTCATAAATGTGGTCCGTCTCTTAGCAAGTGTTCTTAACAGTTGCTCTTACAACTTCGCAGGGAAGTTTTTCTCACTAGCAATTGTCATTTTACATTTACGGCATAGAAGAATTAAGGATACTGGTGTATGTTTCAAACCACCATTTTAGAGTTTTAGCTAAACATCTCTCCTTGGCTAATGGGGTTTATACCGTAGGCACCCAGTATGCTTTAGTATGACCACTCATGGATTAGTACATTTACTTTTTCTATTTAATTCAAACCTTAAACCAAAGGTAAATAAATTATAATAAATGTTTTTACATATAGTTGTTACAGATGTATTATCTATGAACAATTATAAATAGCAAATACATCATTCCAGCCTTTATATAAATAAGAAATGAAGATGAATTTCATAAATTTTAATGTAATAGCATCTTCAAGGAAAACATTTCTAATTTTTTCAGGTCAGTTTTAGAATCACAGAATAATTCAGGCTGGACAGGACTTCTCGATGTCACCTTAATCCAAACCCTGCTGAAAGCAGATCTCACTACATCGGATTGCTCAAGGCTGTGGCCAGTCAAGCTGAACCCTCAAACGTGGAGATTCTGCAGCCTCTGCTGAATGCTGGTTACTGCAAGGTACTGGTAAGAAACTAATTCATATGCAAAAATATTTTCAGTTTTTCTGGATACAATTTGAAATGTTCCACTTTCAGAGTTCATTCACTGAACTTTCTTGATTGCATATATACTGTTCAAAAATTGTATATAAGAACATTGTGTCTGGTGGTAGGAGGTACATTTAGGCTTGTATGAGTCTACACTGATATTAATCATCTAACTAGCTTAGAGTGCAAAAGTTATTCCAGTAAAATCTTTGGTGATGTCGTGAGCGGTCGGATGGATGAGCAGAGAGCAGTGGACGTTACCTACCTTGACTTCAGCAAGGCTTTTGGCACTGTCTCCCATAACATCCTCGTAGGTAAGCTTAGGAATTGTGAAATAGATGAGTGGACAGTGAGGTGAATTGAGAACTGGCTGATGGCACAGCTCAGAGTGTTGTGATCAGCGGTGCACAGTCTAGTTGGTGTTCCCCTGGGATCAGTACTGGGTCCAGTCTTGTTGCACATCTACATCAGTAAATTGGATGAATGAATGGACAGCATGACTCCTACAGCTGGGGAGGAATAACCGCACGCATCACTACAGGTTGGGGGCTGACCTGGTGGAAAAGACCTCTGCAGAGGACTTGGGTGTCCTGGTGGACAACAGGTTGACCATGAGTCAGCAGTGTGACTCTGTGGTCGTGAAGGCCAATGGTATCCTGGGGCACATTATAAAAGACGATGGCCAGCAGGTCGAGGAAGGTGATCCTCCCCCTCTACTCCACCCTGGTGAGACCACATCTAGAGTGCTGTGGGCAGTTCTGGGCTCCTCAGTTCAATAAATACAGGGAAGTTCTAGAGAGAGTCCAGCAGAGGGCCACAAAGATGATCAGGGGCCTGGAGAGTCTTCATTATGAGGAAAGGCTGAGAGGCCTGGGACTGTTCAGTCTGGAGAAGAGTCGGGGGGGTTGGATCTTGTCAGTGCTTATAAATATGTAATGGGCAGGAGTGAAGTGGATGGGGCCTGGCTCTATTCTGTGGTGCCCAGCAGCAGAACAAAGAGCAGTGGGCACAAACTGAAGCAGAGGAAGTGCCATACAAATGTGAGGAAAAAGTTATTTACTTGCAGAGTTACATGGCTCTGGAACAGTGCCTAGAGAGGCTGTGGAGTCTCCTGCTCTGGCGATATTCAAAACCTGCCTGGATCCTTTCCTGTGCAGCCTGCTGTAGGGGGAACCTGCTTTGGCAGGGATTTGGACTTGATGATCTCCAGAGGTCCCTTCTAACCCCTGTGATTCTGCATAATCAGCTGAACAACTTAAGAGTGCAAAAGTTATCCCAGTAAGTAAAATCGTTTGGTTACTCTGTGATTCACAGCTGGTTTGTTTGCTTTTTTACAAAACTAGGTAGTTGGGGTTTCTTTTTTTCATTCTAAACTACTCTACTATCAAAGATTTTCTAGGTATTTCGTTTAACTTAAAGCATTTGGGGTCCTTGTACAGAGTTCTAGTGGTCTTTCCTTTATGCTTCCTGCTGTAACATCAACAAAAGCCTTAGCTGACATCAGAACCTCTGTGCTCAGCTCTGCGCAAATGCAACAGGAGTGTTGTTACAAGACTGGAAAACTGGCAGTTAACCTATTTTATACTTCCCAAACTGCTTTTCCCTTCCCTGTAGTTTCACTAGCTCTTCCTGCCTCATGTCCTCGGATCTGTTTGAGGGGAGTTGTGGATTTGGGGGTGAGCAAGAGTAAGATCTCATTCTTAGTTTTTCTCCTACCTTGGAACATACTCCTCATTTCCATCCAAAGTCATTTTTATGGCCAACAGTCTCTTTGAATTAGCAATGCAACAGTTGTTTTTCCAGACTGAATTCGTTCTTAGGCTTTTGAGGATGGCAAAAGTCTGTAAATTGTGAGTATCGTCAGCATTTGAAAACACTCCCTTGTGAAGGCTGTAGTGATTTTACTCATGTTTCTGGGCAAACTCTGGGGAAATAAAGCCCTTCCTAGTTGTCTGTGAAAGATCCCAGGAACGTCCAAGCTCTGGACAACTGAGCCCATCATCTCATGTCCTGCTTAAGAGCCCGTTCCTGCAGGAGCTGTGTGTCTGTTAGCCCCATGACAAGAGGGGACTTTTAGAGACCTCTGCAGACCTGGAGAGGCAGCTTTGCCTCATCCCTACTGACCCATCCTCTCCCCCTGCAAGGTCTGCCCCCTCTTTTCTGCAGACCTTGGGTCAGAAGAGCTCCAGTGCTAGGAAAGCAACTGTGAGGACTTTTGTGGCAGAGAGGTGCTTTAAGAAGTATGCTTTGGAAACGCAGCTGATCCTTGCTACATTGGTCCCAGTCACTGGCAATAGAACGGATTTGACTGGGATTAGTGCTGAGAGTCCTTCTGTTCTGTTGGTCAGCTGCCCCACCAGAAATGAACGTGGGGCATTTCATTTAAACTGAGAAGCTGATAGTGTTGAACCCATCTATGTGCATAAACTAGCTGGCTATCCTCTTGCCATCTCTAATGTAAGTCTACTAAGGTTTTGTGGAACTTGATTTATTTTAAGCTTGCAGTATTTACCAGTGCAAATCATAGTTCTTCTAACTTCCATGCCGTTTCTACTGAGTTATTTGTTGGAAAGACACGTTCATGTGTAATTAAATGTGGTTTTCTTAAACTTTTGCAGTTGGTAGCTTAATATATATTTTGTTGTACTTTTGAGTACAAAGGCTATATTATGCTTTTGTTGGCATCCTCACTAGTTAGTGTGCCAACTGCATAATTTTGTTCTCTGCTATATGTCAGGATTCGAGTGCCGAGGGCTCAACAGGTGGTGCTGGGATAAAGTTCTGGCAAATCAAATAGGTAATGTAGTTATTTCTTTTGTCAAATTTTAATTGAAAACAGAGACGAGTAAAATGAAACTCACATTTTCCTGGTGCAAAACAGGGCTTAGAATTAAATTCAAATCAGTTTCCATGACAAATACACATTACTACTGGAGCTTGGTCTGTAAATAAACATGCAACACCTTAGTTTTGATGTAGAAAGATTTGCTCTCTGCAAATCTAAACCTTAAGCATCAGCATTTAAACAGTAACAGAGGGCAAGAGTCCTCCATGACTCTTCTGCCTTTGTCGTATACATCTTGCAGAAAATGTGCAAAAAACTTCAGGAAAACTTTGAAAAGAGTAAATCTAAAAAGTCAGAGAATTTGAGACAATCTGTGATACGTAACTCAAACGTTTAGCATCGACAGTTTCCTGCCATATTGTTTTCTAATCATTGCTATAGCCATGATCCCAGTAGAAAATGTTAAATACGCTGGAAATTGCAGTGAATGTGCTGAATGAGGTGCTGCTTGCTTTACACTTGACTCGGATAATGTTTATTAATCCTAAAACCATACAAATGGGTTAAAATCTTCCACAACAAAAATACAATGAATCACAGAGACATAGTCTGGTTTTCCAAAATTGCATATAAAAAAATTATGCACTTGCAAGTCTATTTTCTTTGTTATTGTAGCCGATGTTTTTACAGTGAGATCTTTTTATTTTCCTCTGAGGACCTCTCTAAATCTAATACATATAATCTTATCTACAGCTCCTACAAACATTGTGGGTTTAGTTTTCTATTTCTCCTCACTCAAAGGGATTTCTTGTGAGCTGTAATTTTCTGACTCCAAGTTCTGTTTCAACATATCTGAACCCATCAGGTACCACAGCAGCTTCCAGCAGTGGCCTCCAGTTTCTCACGCTGGTCTTTAAGTGTCATCTTTGTGACACGTTCAAGCTCTCATTTTACTGAATGTTTTGCCTTTATGCATGACCAGATGATGCATCCTCTTCTGCCACTTCAGTCATTCCGTAAACGATTGTCAACTAATCAGCATGAGAAAAGGTATGACATTCAACCATAAAAGCATTATTTTTATTTTTTACTTACTGTAGCTATTGTTGTTTAGTCCCAGCACAATAACATAACTTCCTCTTCTGTAGCAGCAGTAGGAGGCTGCAGAGGGGAACTACCAGGGCTGCAGGCAGGTGATGGAGCCTCTGCCTGGCCCTGGCCTGAGGTGCCCCTGACTGCAGGATGGCAGATCGCAGGGGGAGAAACTGATGTGTTTGGAGGTGGTGTGAGGAATTTCACTGGTGTTAAAGGGGGAGATCTGTGATACTTCACAGAAAGCTGGGCATGAGCACTGAGAATGTTTCAGGGAGGGGGATAGTGCAAGGCCAAGCAGACACAGGTAACCGTATCAGGTTACCACAGGTATCTGCACAAGGCTGAGATCCCCGTGTGATGGGGGGAATGGTTGTAGGGGAGAAAGTAATTATGGATTAGTTGTTTATTTGTGGGGAGATGTGGGTGATGCTGACACTTTAGAGTGGGACAATGAATCCATCATTTCCATCATACTCATATCAGACTTGCTTCCACAGTCCTTTTTGGGCATCAGGAAGGGAGCATCAAGTTCAGCTGAAAATGGAGTAGATCTGGGAACAACAGTAGTGTGGCTGTTGGCTGATCCCAGTTCTTCATACCCATGTATCCATGTTAGGACTGAATGTGCTCCGGAGGAAGTAGCCTCATTAACCCAGCAAAGCTGCACCCAGTTGTTTCAGGAGCTAATCTGGCATACTCATTCCAAAAGGCACAGTGTTATTGTAGTCTCTGCCTCTTCAGAAATCCAAATGTGCGCTACTTTTCTAGACTGAGCTGAGACCTGCCTTGAGGGCTGATCTCTGCTCTCTCTGATTTGCCCATAGTGTTTAATGTGTGAGAGAAAATGTTCTGGTGTTTTTGTTTTGTTTTTTTAATTTATTTTTAAAATAACCATGTTGAATATTTTTCTTAAACATCAGTTAACCGTTTAGAAAAGAAACAGCTGAGAAGCTGATAATGTACCCCTTTCATTAACTAAAGATTTATGTCTTGCCTGGCAGGACTTCCTAGCAGCAGAGATCACAGCCGAGGTGGTCAAAGACAAGCAGCACAGAGCCCACTGTTTATCCAGGGGAACCGAGACCGCTGCTCCCACACTTTGTTGTGTGGAATGAAGTCAGCCATGTTGAAATTGGGTAAGATTTAAAAACAGGATAAAATTCGTATTAAGAAGGGTGGGGGGGGGAAGTAGTTCAAAAGCAGTTTGAAGCAGTGAATATTGTGCAAAAACATGTGTGCTTGAACATTTCAGTGCAGG